>NC_081407.1:860790566-861060566 GCF_030272615.1 Cryptomeria japonica
AGATTACTTATTCTATATAGGACCAGATCAAGTTATGAGAAGATGTGTTCGGGAAGATGAAACTTATGAAATTATTCATGCCTGTCATGATGAGCCTTTTGGAGGACACTTTGATTCCAAGAGAACAACTATAAAGATCCCGAATATAGGTTATTATTGGATAATTTTTCATAAATATGCAGTTAGGTACACCTGAAAAATGTGACATATGTAAGATGATGGGGATACCCACTAGATTAGATGAGATGCCTTTGCATCCATAGGTGGTTGTTACACCATTTGATAAATGGGGGTTAGATTTTGTAGAACCTATTGATCTAGCCTCAAATGGTAGATCATATATCCTTGTGTACCGACTATGTCACAAAATGGGTTGAGGTAAAAGAATTCAAACATGCCAGAGATAACAAGAGAGCATAATTTTTGTATGAAGAAATATTTACAAGATATGGACTATAATACAAAACATAGGAAGTCAAGCCCCTACCATCCTCAAAAAAATGGACAATTTGAAATTACCAACAAAGAGATTGAGTCTATACTGACCAAAATAATAGCCCTCCATTGGAAGGATTCGTTTAGTAGGTTGTTAGAAGTAGTTTGGGCATAGGACTACATGGAAGACAACTATAGGCTTTACACCCTTTGAGATGGTATATGGGAAAATGGCTATGATGCCTATGGAGTTTGAGCATAAGACACTTCGAAAAGCCATAGAATTAGATATGACTCTCTTTGTAGCTCAACATGATAGACTCCTACAACTTAATTCCTTAGATGAAATCAGAAGTCCGCCCTACAACACACAAAAATAATTAAGAATCAATGCATGAAATGGAATGATAAATATATTAAAGAAAAAGAATTCAAACTAGGAGATTGGGCCCTTATGTATGACTCTAGGTATGCTAATAATTTGGGGAAACTGTAGACACGATGGTTAGGGACCTATGAAGTGATTGAAACATTTCCAAATGGTGCAGTACAATTGGATACTATTGATCCTATCAAATTCAAGTTATTGGTAAATGGACATCTGTTGCACCTCTATCATAAGCATATTTCTGAAGAGGAGTTCCTTCAACAATTCATTACTCAAGCAATTGCCAAGATTCCTGTAGCAAATGTGGGGGGACTTGTAATCCCACCTTCCCAATTTCTCATCGCATTCACTCATCCACCTTCTTCCCAATTTCTCGTCGCATTCACTCATAATAAATACTTCCCTATCCCATGAAAGTACCCTTCTTCACGAATAAAAATTCCATTTTTGTACTCACCTATCACTCTTCCATATCATTCCACTATCCCCATTCATTTCCTCGCCTCACTTTCCATTCATAATGGATAGACTTTATAAATGATGGTTTTCTTCAATTGTTATCATTATGACACAATAACAGGTACACTCGTATGTATTTATTTTTGTTGCATGTATTTATTAAACCATATTTTGTATCATAATGATATTTGCATAGTAAATCTTTGAGTCACCCTCTGTATGTGTGGACACATGCCAATCCTTAGGTTGGGGGGAGTACAGTAGTGAATTATTCTTATGTGATCCTGAATGAAGATGTCATCTTACATAAAAGTTTAAATTTAAAATCATTACAGCTTGATGTGAAATTTTGTGCTCTATTATACCTCTTGCCGCTGCCATTTTTTTTGCATGCCTTGAGTTATTTTAAAAAAAATTGGAGTTGTAGCAGGGTTGTTTGCAAATAGGGTATATTTCATTTTGAGAATTTATAGAGTTTTAGGTAAAATTGAGCATATTTCTACAGTGGTGTGTTGTGAATTTCAACAAGGTAATGGGTGGTCCGCCAATTCACCATGAATATATAGTGCATGATGTCCTTCTCCAAGATCAGGTTTGCGAACCTGAATTCCACAACAATGGTTGGATAGATTATTTTCTTAATTTAACTGAGTTTAATGAGGATATTGCAAGAGAATTTACTCACACATTTTTTGACGGGGAAGCTCAAGTGAAAGGGTTGAGATTTATTGCAATAGAGGAGCAAATTGCAGAAGTAATAGGGTTGTCAGTCGATGAAGAGAAATAACTTGAAACAAAAGACACACAAAGTGCGAGGGAAGAATTCACGCAACCAAATGACCCACCTTTGGTAACAGATAAGGAGGGGAATAGACGAGAATCCCTTCATCATAAATGGAAAGAAGTAGCATTGTCTATCATGAAGTATTTTACTTGTGAAGGGAGGTACTCATGCCTGCATTCCCACCATTTTAAACTCTTGAGTCATCTATGTCATGGAAGGAGAATGGATGTTCCAAATGTGCTGTATAATCTTCTTTCCATTAGTGCAACAAAGGCACAAAAAGGTAGGCCTCACTCCGTTACTCACCATTGTTTGAATAAATTATTGGTAGAGAGGTCCTTGAGAGATGTTTCCAAAATGACCTGGGATAAATTTGTAGCAGTTAGAAGGTTTAATAATGTGGGTCCAGCAAAGCAGCCCCTGTCTCAAGAAGGGGAAAATTTGGGAAGACCTGGCCTTGTTGTTGAGCCTTCATCTTTTAGAATGTCACCAGTTCAGGAACCTCCCGTAATAGAGGAATGGCCATGGAAATAAATCTTGGCAGAGTCAACAGACGCCTCGACAGGGATCCCATCACAAACCTCGATGAGATCTAGGGCCACTACATGAAGGGAGAAAGGATATAAGGAAAAGCAAAGTGAAACATAGAGGGAAAAGGAGTAGGAAAAAAGTATTGATCTAACCTCTCCTATCACAAAGAAAAGAAAAATTGCAGAAGAAAGTTCTCCTACAACCACAAAATTGCAGAAACACCTAAAGAGATGGAAACAAAAAACCCTCCTGGATTCATTGTAGAAATGCCTTTGAGAAGAAGCCACAGGCTCCAAGGGAAGCCTAAAAATAAAAATCAGTTAGAGAAGCCAAGTGCCAATATTCTTGTTGACTCCCCATAGCGAGAACTAAGTAGTCCTAGCCGTGATGTTATTCCACCTGCCTCACTTGTGAAGCCGCAAGGTGGTGTGAGATTGGGTAGGTTTGACAACTTGGCCTCTGTTGTAGAAAAAAATGTTAACATAGAAGGTGGAGATGAGAAGTTGAAACCTAGATCAAGAGTTCATAGTTCACCCTCTTTTCTTACTAGTCATGTTGCTGCTCTTGCCTTCTACAAGGAATGGGAGTTAGCGAAAGCACATATGTAGAAAATTATTGATCAATAGAAGAAGGTGATTGAAGAAAAAGATGAGGAAATTGCTCAGTTAAAGAACAAAGTGGAAACGGTAGCCACTATGATACCAAAACTAATGCAGTAAAGGGCACCACCTCAAGTGTACTCCATGTATTTGAAAGAGCAACATATTTGTTTCCAATTGATGAGAATTGTTAAAGACTTAAGCCCTTTAGAAATGCCTTAGGAGTTTTACCATGTTTATCAAACATCTCCTGCAACCATCCAAAACATTCTTTGTGAGTTTTATTTACATAATTATGCTCTCCCAAATGATACTGATTGGAATCCCTTTTCTCTACATTGGAGATATTCAAATAAGGGCTCTCATGTCATGGATTCAAAATGAAATTGCTAGGGGAGAACAGTCTAGGGTACAAAGGAAGGAGGAACTTGACCTCCCACTTGCATTGAGAGCTGCATCCAAAAATCCAAGGAGGATTTATTATTACTAACAAAAAATTATGTATAAATCAGATTATGGAGCTAACATTTTGCCCTTGAGAGAAGAAGCATTTAGAGATCGTGAGTAGATGGCTACGATTAAGGGTCAGGTGGCAATTGGAAATTTAGTGTAGCGCTATAATAGTCTACTTGATGAATTGAAATTGTCTAAGACACATTCCTTAAAAAACTATCATGCAAGAGTAAGACGGGAACCCAAATATATCATTTGGGTAGAACTAAAGTAAGACACTAGTTGCCTGAAGCAGTCACCAGTGAGGAGGGACCTCAAGGAGATTAGTCCAAACTGATTAGCAAGAGTAAACACAATAGAAGCACACAAATATGATGGAGGCAATGCAGAACAAATAGTATTATTCCATGAAACTTGATTACATCCAACTGGTAACAACCGAGTTACAACATACCGACACACAGGCCTGGTAGAATAGGTCACAACCAGGACCTTGAATCGAAAGATCTATCTTCTAGGCATAGTCTATCTATCTGATACTATGATTGATTCTCATTGATACATTCTAAAGCACGATTATAAATATATATATCAATCCAAAGGATCCGGTCGGCCCAAAAGGGATCAAAACTCGAAGAACAAGACCTAACATGCAAAATAAACAAGGTCGGCCTTCACCAAGAGATTCCTCCAAAAAATACAAAGGATGAAATGTAGAAGGTTGGGCACATGCCAAGGAATATCAAAATCAATGCTCAAGGCTCCGCAAGATTCATAATGGGTTCCAGTAGATCACTAAAATAGGTCTCAGGCAACCGGTAACAAAGGACAATTGGTAACAAGAAATTGTCATGGAAATCGGTAGCGATATCTTACCGATAAGTGATCCAAATGAGATGCGGTCTGAAAGACAGAAAGATGATAAAGTCTTCAAGTAGAATCCAACTCCACAGGATCTAGTGAGCCAAAACCGCGACATGCAAAAAGAAAACTGAAACTGCAAACAAACAGAAAGGAAAATGTTTTGGTTGATGCAAGATTGTTGTGAACCAAGGATTCTCTTGTATCAAACATCCGGGGTTAATGAAAAAGTGAGCCTCTCAATTTGCTGGGTTCAAAGGGAAACCAAAGCGGTCTACCTCTACTTGAGAAATCCAAGATGAATCTTCAACTAGTCTGCTCTTCCACTTCACAAGATATTCTTTGTAGTGATTGTTCTGGGTACTACACCCAATCCTACTATCCAAAATCTCTTCAATTTGATCTAGTTCCTTCCGGGGCAATTGTTTCTCCAAGTCTGCAATAGTGTCCTTACAGAATTTTCGTTCATGGTACTCATGAAGATCTGCAATGTTGAATATAGGTGAAATACTTAGACTATCTGGTAGCTGCACTTCATATGCATTTCCAAAATTGAACTTTCTCAAAATCTTACAGGGTCCAAACTTCTTCATCTGCAACTTGTTATAAATTCCAATAGGGAATCTCTATTTTCTCAAGTATACCATCACTTCATTGCCAACTTCAAATTCTATATGTCTCCTCTTCTCATTTGCCTTCTTCTTATATTTGTTGTTCATGTCTTCCAAATGCTGTTTAACCTGAATATGCAATGCTGCCATGTGATCTGCAAAATCTTCTGCTTCTAAACTCTTTCGGTCTTCACTGCTAATGTCTCTCAATTCTGCTATTCCTCTAGGATGCACTCCGGTAACAATCTCAAAAGGTGTTTTTCTGGTACTTCTATTCATTGAATTGTTATAGGCAATTTCTTCTTGTGCAAGGATCAAATCCCAACTTCCAATTTTATCTCCCACTAAACATCTCAACAAGTTTCCCAAACTCCGGTTAACTACTTCTATCTGTCCATCAATATATGGATGAAAAGTAGAACTGAACTTCAAATCTGTCTTCATCTTCTTCCAAAGTGTTCTCAAAAAATAGCTAACAAAGTTAGTGTCATTGTGTGAAACTATGTTCTTAGGTAATCCATGCAATCTCACCACTTCCTTGAAAAATAGGCCTGCTACATGCAATGCATCTAATATCTTCTTACAAGGTATGAAATGAGCCATCTTTAAAAATATATCCACTACCACAAATATAGAATCATTCCCTCTTGGTATCTTAGGCAATACAAGTACAAAATCCATGCTTATATCCCCCTAAGGTCTTACCGGTATTGTCAAAGGTTTATACAATCCCACATTCTGACTACTACCTTTTGCAACTTGACAAACTCTACAACTCTACACATATCTCTTAACATCCTTATGAATCTGGGGCCAAAAGTACTGCTCACTCACCAATGAAACTGTTTTATTAATGCCAAAATGTTTGGCTAAACCTTCACTATGTTTCTCTTTCATTAGGTTCTCTCTCATGGAACTCTTAGGTATGCATAACTGAAATACGCTTAATAACATCCCATCCTGAATGAAATAATCCAACCATTTTCTCCTATCAACCATAACCGGTTCTCTACATGCTTTCCAAAGTTATGCAAAATCTGGGTCTTCATCATACAAGGTCTTCAAATCTTCAAAACCTAATACTGTCAGTCTCATATTTGTCAGCAAATTCCTTCTCCTACTCAATGCATCAATAACTTTGTTAGATTTCCCACTTCTATGCTTCAACACGAAGGTGTAACTCTACAATAATTCTACCCATCTCATATATCTCTGATTCAACTTACTCTGATTGTTCAAATACTGCAAAGCTTGATGATCTGTATACAACACAAACTCGTTAGGCAACAAGTAGTGTCTCCATTTATTCAAGGCTTAAATTATGACATAAAATTTCTGATCATACACTGAATATTTCTTCCAGGCATCATTCAATTTCTCACTGAAATGTGCTACTACTCCTATTGTTGTTCCACTTGCATCAAAATCCACTTGAAATATGTTATTGAAATCTGGTAAAGCTAACACAGGCTGCTCAATCACTTTCTGCTTCAACAATTCAAAACTTTTGTTTTCTCCGGTGGTCCACTTGAATTCCTTCCGATCTCCGCTCATGGTCTCAGTCATAGGGTTACAAACTGAACTGAATATTTTGATAAACTTCTGATAAAAACTAGGCAATCCATGAAATGATTTTACCTCTCCAATGCTTTCTAGTGTAGGCCACTCAACAATGACTTTCACTTTCTCAGGGTCCATCTTCAAACCATCCCCAGATATCACAAATCCTAAATAGACTAACTCATCCTTCATGAAAGTAAACTTCTTGATATTGATCAACAATTTTTCTTTTCTCAACCTCTGCAAAACTTGTCTTAACTACAACAAATGCTCCTCTTTTATTTTACTAAAAATCAAAATGTCATCCAAATACACAATAACAAACTTACCCAAGAATTTTTTCAATACCTCATTCATCAGCCTCATGAAAGTGCTCGGTGCATTAGTCAATCCAAAATGCATCACCAACCATTCATATAGTCCTTCATTTGTCTTAAATATCGTCTTCCACTTATCACCTTCTTTGATCCTGATCTGATGATATCCACTCTTCAAATCTATCTTTGTAAAGTATTTTGCTCCACTCAAACAATCCTTTATGTCATCCATCCTAGGCACATGAAACCGATATTTCATTGTGATCTTGTTTATTGCTCTTGAATCGTACACATCCTCCATTCTCCATTCTTCTTAGGTGCTAATACAACTGGTACTGCACAAGGACTCAGACTCTCTCTGATCAAACCTTTCTTCAACAACTCCTACACTTGTCTATTCAGTTCTTCATTCTCTACCCGTGTCAACTGGTGTGTAACTTTGTTAGGCAAACTAGCTCTGAGAACCCAGTCCATGCAATGACTAATACATCTAACAAGTGGCAATTCCTCAGGTACATTATCTGAAATGATGTCCTCATATTGTGTCAGCAAATCTCTTATCTCTTCCGGTTGCTCTTCTTCCAGTTCTGATCTCTCATTCTTCTTAGGAATTAAGGAAAAACACACATTCTCATGTCTCAGTCCATCCATGAATTTCCTTCCATCTACTAAATAGATTCTGTTATTTGTACAAACTTCACTCTTCAAAGCTTCCTCCAAAGGTAACAAGGTTTTCTTCACCCCATTAGCCACAATAGTGTATGTATTATTCCTCCCATTATGTATTGTCTGTCTATCAAACTACCAAGGTCTTCCCAATAAAATATGACAAATATCCATAGGCATAATATCACACAAAACTTCATCATGATAATTCCCAATTTTCAATTTTACCAAACACTGTTCAATTACTAAAAACTTATGTTCATCCTGAATCCATGCTATCTGATAAGGCTTAGGGTGTTTCAATCTCTCCAATTTCAACTTATTCACCATCTCTTCTAAAACAAGATTATCTAAACTACCACTATCAATAACTACTTTACAACACTTACATGATACCTTACATATGGTCTTGAACATGTTCTTCCTCTGCAAGGGTTCTTCATCTCCTCTGGTATGACACACAACTCTCCTCATCATCAACAGTTCTCCATATTTTGGTTTATTGTCTGATCCGGTGGGGTTTTCTTCCACCAATGCTGCTCTTCTAGTATTCTCTATCTTCTTACCTTCAAATGCACGATGTCCTTCTCCTCCACACTTAAAGAAAGTTCCTCTAAATGTCCTCTTGTCTTGTCTTCCAAAGTTCTCATTCCGGTAACCATCTGGTTCTTTCCTCCCATAGAAATTTCTATCATCCTTCCGATATGAATTGCCCTCCTTGCTCACTTCCTTATCCTTGTCCTGATCTATACTGGTTCCTCTTCGTCTGGTATATCCTCTTCCTCCTTGAAAGCTTCCTCTGGTAAACCTTCCACCTCTACCTCTTTGTCTCTACTCATGTCTTTTATTTAATTTCTCTTCAGCCTTTAGTGCATACTGGTAAGCCTCTTTAATGCTCTCTAATTTGATCATACTGTGTTCATCTTGTATAGACATCCACAATCTGTATAAATATCTTTCAATTTGTTCAACTTCATCACCAACATGTCAGGATCTGATGTTCAACTTGTAAAATGCTTCAGTATATTCTTTCACACTATATTCCTTCTATCTCAGGTTTTGCAATTTCTGGAACAAATCCACTTTATAATTCATCGGGACAAACTTTGATTTTAACTTATCAATCATCCAATCCCATCTCTTAATATTTTCTTTACCTCTTCTTTGTCTATCAAGTTGCAAATGATCCCACAAAAGAGACACATGAGGTTTAGTGTTCGCCCTACCTAAAACCCTTAAAAACCTTTCTTCATTCGGATCAACTGCCGATAGGTTTACTTGTTCTATCAAGGCTTCTTCTCCTTCATCTTCACTCTCATCTTCAATATGCTGACCTTTTCTCTGGGCTGTCTCCACAGCTTCTAACCAAGCTTCTATTCCTCGCAACATCTCCATCACAACAGGGTTTGCATTCCCACGCGCTCCATCATTCCTAGTTCCTTTTTGCGCCATAGATTCATGCTAGTCCTCTCCAACTACAGGTCGGATCCCCAATCCGCCACCCTACAACAAAATTTAGGACACACAACCTTCGGAATGAAACTTCACTCTGATACCACTTGAAGTAGTCACTGGTGAGGAGGGACCTCAAGGAGATCAATCAAGACTGGTCATCAAGAGTAAACACAATGGAAGCACACAGATATGATGGAGGCAATGCAGAACATATAATTTTATTGCATGAAACTTGATTACATCCAACAAGTAACAACTGGGTTACAACATTCTAACACACAGGCCTGGCAGAATAGGTCACAACCAAGACCTTGAATCGAAAAATTTATCTTCTAGGCACAATCTATCTATCTGATACTCTGATTGATTCTCATTGATTAATATTCTAAAGCATGATTATAAATATATGTATCGATCGAAAGGATCCAGTCGGCCTAAAAGGGATCAAAACCCGAAGAACAAGACCCAATGTGCAAAATGAACAAGGTTAGCCAGGAGGATGATGTCTCCTCTTGTGATGAAGTTGTGCCTCTTACTGCTTTTGAAGTTGTTGTCGAGCCTCTTGCTGCTACTGTTGTGGCCTCTTTCATCCCTGAGTATCCAACTCCTATTGCTTCGGTTTCGTAGCTCCGATCTACTCCTATCAAATCTGCTCCTGATGTTGTTATGCTACAACAGCCTGCTACTGTTTTGCAATAGAAACAGCTTACTTTTATTGCTGATAGAAACCTTACAAGGTCCTCCTCACTTGATCCTTCTTTTGATGGTCTTAATGACAATATTACCTAGACTATGGTTTGTCATAGGTGGAAGGGGAATTCTTCCCCCCTCCTTGAAACCCCTCCTTGTCAAGGCTTGGGAATTTCTCCCCATCCTTGATTTGGGTTTTGGGTTGTCGCTGGTCTGACATATTTTTTCTCTTGGCCTATCTGACCTTGTTTTGTTTGGGGTTTGCACCCTATTTTGTTGTCTCTCTTGTTGCCTATCAACTATTGTATTAAGGGTCAACACCCTTATTTTGCTTCTTTCTTAATAGAATCCAAGTTAATTGACAAAATATATAATACAAATTCTACAACCTATTGGTCTTATTAATGAGCCTTGTGCCTTCTAATTCTAAATCAATATTTTGTAATAAATCTTGTCCAATAAAACTCATTTCATCAATCAATATGTATTTTTATATGTTGATTTTTTTCTTTGAAACTTGTGAGCCTTGTGTCTTCTAATTAAACAAAATCTGTAAGTGAAATTATTAGAGTTGAATGAATCATTGACGCATCAATGTTAAAAGTTGCAACTCCAATTAATTGTTAGAATCTAAGAAGTGAATTACAACCGAAAATCGAATTGAAATAGTTATAATCAAACTGTAAATGCAAAATAAATGAAACATCATAACAATGATACTAAGAGATTTGATGTAAATACTCAAATGACACAATAGCATCAAGAGAGATCTATAGCTCCAACATATGAAAATACAAGCTAGGTAGCATGTTTCTATAGACTCAAGTGAGGGGTGGAGGTGGCAATACAGGTCAATGAGGAGAGACCGCCATGATGGTCTAAATATAGTGAATGCACCTCCTCATAACATGAGGACACCTCAATACCCACTTGACTTAAGTAAACATGCTTTATTAACCTGAGCAAGCTTAATAAAAGTGTAGGAAAAACCTAGGACAAAAGGGAAAATAAAAAACCTACACTAACAGTAATATTATTGGACAACATTGTGGTGCTAATGTGGCTTAAAGAGCTTAATGAATTGGACGAATTATATATGATTTACATGTTCTAGTCGTTCCTTGAATTATCATACATAGTGGTTGTAATGGTGAAAAAGGGAGGAGGGGATCAAGTGGAAAGATTTATACTCCTCAGGAATGGAGTGAAAGTTTCACAAAGGATCCTCTTCAACCTCTTTCACGCATTACATTTAAAAGAGTGGGGTTGAATATCAATATCAATAGAGAGAGACTGAATACTAAGTGAATTGACAATGAATTTGGAAAGTAAAAGTAACCCCTCTTTTAGAATGGAAAGGATGAATTAAGTGAATTGAGACTAAGTGTAAAGACAACAAAAATATGATTATAACTTGAGACAAAAATATAGGATGAAGTTGTGCACCTGGAATTAGCAGTGAAATGTTGAGACAAAACTCCCTTGTAAATTTGAGTGAAAGTTGTTGGGATGGTGTTGAAAGTGTACTCGGTCCTTCGAAAAATCCATGCGCTGAAAATGGTTTTTCCGTCTCTGAAAATGAAGCTTAAATTTGCAAATACAACTGTACACCTGCAACCTACACACAGAAAAGAGGGGAAACATTGTTGGGATTGGGGGTTTTCCTTTAGGTCAAACCTTGGTTTTGGAATTAACCAAATGATAAAAAGTACTTGCAAGTAAATGAAAGTATATGACTAAAATAGAATTCACCTCAAGAGAGGATGCAATGGAAATATTGATATAGTTGTTTAAAAGGATATGTAGAATTGAATGCTTTGAATGTTGATAGGGATCTCCTCTTCAATGGTTGAATCTTTGACTTGAATGCAACACCTAGCCTTGAAAGGAGACTTGAGATGCTCAATGCTTGAATGCTTGAATGACGATAATGCTTGTTCTCCTTACTTTCACTTATTGAACTTCTTTACTTATCAAACCTATATTGCACTTATGCAAATGAGAGAGGAAAATGCATCTTATATACTTGCCAATTAGCGTTTGTTACTGATTTTCCGTCTTAGGCCGACATAGAAAAACTTTTTCCCGCTTCTTATTGACAATCCCAATGTAGGACCTAAGTGGAAGGGGCTTAAAATAGGGCAAGGAAAAGGGCGCCACACCCCTATCCTTCCCTAATCCAGGATAGGAAGTGTAGGAGGAAAGTGCAGGATGCAAGAAAATGCATGTTTTGGGAGGTGCGAGCATGTCTCGGGTCTCCAATTAGGCTTAGGGATTCACTTTGCCAATGTGAAGACCTTAATGTGATCGAAAATTGCAAGGTCACAATTTTATGATGTTACAGTGGCATGACATTTTCATCTTGATAATAATGTGAGATAATAATATCAAGTGCTTTATTTTCTACTTAGCATTTAAAGTTTCATCTGATATATAATTGTCATTATACTATTTGGTATTAGTAAGCCATTCTCTTTCATGCTGATGATAAAAATTTATTGTTTTATTTGTGTAATCTTTTTAATATTCAATACTCCATAGAGTTTGTCTACTAATATCTCTTCTACCCTACATATATATTTTCTTACATCCATAATATGGCCATGCTGTAGTATTGAGATGATCTCCCATCTATATTCAATTATATTTTGATCACTAGGTAAAAAATCCTCATCTTTAGAATCATTATGATTTTTAATTTCATTTGAAATAATCCTCTATTCCAAATGCTATGGATTATAATTGACTCCCAATTTGGAATAATTGTATTATCAAGTTCAATATCTCTTTGTATATTACAAAATGGATTGTACAACAATACCTCTAACCAATAAAAGTGAACCTGTCTTTTTATTCTCATGTATAGGTATGATGGTAAATCTTGGAAACACTCTCAAAATAGTTGCCATAATCCTTGCTTTCCATTTGTTATTTCTTCTTTGCGTAGAATTATAAGTCTAATAACTAGCTACATCTATTAGTGTAACACTCTCCATTGCATATGGTCTTATCCAAACATCCTTCAATCACTAGCTTGAAAACCTCTCTTCAAATATTTAATATGACAAATGCTAAACTACTTTCTTCTAATGTCAACCCCAATAACATATGAGAGATGTCTTGTGCTCCAGTGTATCTTTTAATGAGAGTTTCTATTAAAAGTCTCTTGTATGCCTTGATTTTGTTTTATTTGAGTTTTCAATATTTGCAAGTCGCATTAACATTTGATGATATGTTTTTGAACTCTTTTCAACCTTTGCTGCATACTTTGCAATATCATTCATTACAATATGTCTTGAAAGTACCCGTGACCAATCTACATTTTCTCTCCATAACTAAAATGTGTATTTACTTAATCATCATCTATTGCAAGTTTCATACATTTTATCTCCTGTGGTTAGGTCTTCAAATAATTTCGATCCATCTAGATGCAATGACCATGGTCTGAACTAGTTGGTTGTGTTCTGCCATTAGTGAATGCAAATATGTAACATAGTTTTATTTATTGTGAAGTCTAAGTATAATAATAACTTAATAAGTTCAATGAGATTAAAACTGAGGACCCATATATGCAAAATCTTCTTTGTATAATTGACACATTACATATTCAAAGATCTACATTCAATTCAGAGATCTAATATGCAATGATACAGTTACACAATGAAAAATTTATCTGCACTGAGTTGAGAGTAGATTTTATCTGATACAATGCGACAGTTGTGACATTGAATTGAAAATAGATCTTTCAATATGAAATGTGACAGTTGAAAAAAGATTGCATTATACAATATGACAGTTATACAGTAAAATATTTAGTCACTGAATTGAAAACATAACTTCCAAAAATACACAGTGACAGTTGTACAATAAAGAACATTAGGAAGAATTTACCGGCTGAGTAGAAAATCTAAGAAGAGTTTATAGGGTTTGTCAGAATAGAATAGATTTGTATTTCACATCTATGCCATTTGGACGATACAAGAGCCGGCACAAGGAGAAAACGAAGCAAGACAGCACGAGTTAAACGGCCAACAAATGGATTCCACTGTATTCACACCATCAATCGAGGCTTTAGAAAACATCAAAATAATATGATTCTAAGTCTTACGATATTTCATGTGATGGCTACATGTTGACGAAGTTAGTCATAACGACTACTGGTCCCTCTCCCCTAGTTGAATATGATTGGTGAGGATGATGGTGAGGATGATGATACATGTT
This sequence comes from Cryptomeria japonica, assembly GCF_030272615.1. Lineage (NCBI taxonomy): Eukaryota > Viridiplantae > Streptophyta > Pinopsida > Cupressales > Cupressaceae > Cryptomeria > Cryptomeria japonica. The sequence goes on from NC_081407.1 coordinate 860,804,597, forward strand.
TTGATTATGCTATTCAGAAAGATCAATTTTACGTAAGTATGATATAAGGGATGAGATTGAGATCGTGTTTAAGGTGACTAAAATAGAATAGATACCTTTCAATTCTTAAGAGATGAGATCGAGATTGTGTTCAAGTTGACTTTAATGGAATAGATACCTTTCAATCCTTGACCCACAACAAAAGAGTTATCAGTATAGGCCTATACTCTCATATCAGATTTGATCTTAGATTTTAACGAAGAAACTTGATCAATATGATGGTCATAAGATAGTGTCATCTCAAAAAGAAAAGAGAAAATATGAGAGTGGATCACCCCAACTAGAAGTGGTTTATAAATATAATACAATTTTAAATAATTATTATATTATTTTGTCGATCAAATCTCTTTTAATTTAAATTTGATCTCTAAAATTTAATAAATAATAATTATCAATGTAAGATTGAAAAGTTGTCATTTCTTGTTTTAAATAGGTGATCTAATAAAGAGGAACCTTAAATAATATTGAAGTAACCCTTAGGCTATAAGGTAACCTCAAATTTTATAGATTTTAAAGGCTCAATGACCTTGTCCTCAAAGTGAAGGTATAATTTATAACAACTTTAAAGTTTTAAGGAAAGAGGCTCTTTAGAATTTAGTCATATGCAATATAAAAAGTTTTGTTGATTTCTTTTAGAGAGATTAAGTGCATCTCTCAAAAAATTGTGGAAAGTAGCATGTATATGTGAAATTTTATAAGGTTTAAATTAATGAATAGTCATCTAGGGAAGATTCCATGATGTACATGTCATATGAAAGATTTGATTCATGCTAAATAAGGATACCTATAAACTTAATTTCCTATTCATCTAGATTTATGTAGCATAGTCCTTTAATGAAAAATCATAAATAATAATGAAATAAGACTATTCTTATGCATTACCTAATTCAATGGTTAGAGGTAAATATCTCATTATAAATTAAAAAAAATAATAAATATTGTATTTTTCAAAAAGCTTGCACTAAGGGTACATACTTGAAAATTTATATTTTCAAATGATTTCATTCAATCCCCTAAAAATTGAAATAAATTATATTTTTGTTAGTATTTTGATAGGTATAAAGGAGGTTATTTTAGGGATTTGATTTAATCCACAATTTAACATCCTTTAGTCAAACCCCCTTAATGGATTACCTTAGGCTTACACCATGTAATTTTTCTAAAAAATATGTATTTTAAACTAAAATCAGGCTATTGCTCATATGGAACAAAGAATTATGCTTTATTCCCTATTGTAGGGTGGATGCCCGTTAGGGAGATTGACTATAAAACTAGTTTTAGGTCAATATCACGATAAGAGGGATAGGCTAGGTCAAAGGATAGGATATTTGATTATGTGTGCAAGAATTGGTGAATGCAACAACATGAAACTATATGCAAATTAGGCCATTTATCAAATGTAAGGTGGAGCATATAAATGGGTAAGGAAATGGAAGGTGGGTGTGCAAATTGGATGGGGTATGACATGATATGCAAGATGTATGGATAGAGGGTATACAAAAATAGATGGATTCCTTAGTTCCTTTGTTTCCTTGTTATGCTTTGTATCATCATAATTGAGCATTTCATTATGGTAAATGGATATATGTACACCAAGGAGTGAAGAAAAGGGGCGACTTTGATATCCTTCACATTGAATTTGAATCTACAAACAATATACAAAAAATTAATGGTCACGCTCCATTCCTCACTCTCCACCACGATATCAAGATTGAAGCTTCTTGAAGCTTCCTCAAAATAGGCCAAGAACAGATCAAAATATAAAAATACCAAAGATAAAAAAAAAAAAAAAGGTGAAGATCAAAAGATAAAAAGACCAAAGATAATAAAAAAATTAAGGTGAAGATCAAAAGATAAATCAACAACAGAAATAGAAAATGATAACCAAGTCAACAAATTTAACATATCTATTGTCAAAAGAATAAGCTTAGTGTAGATAGATAACACATAATATAGGAAATATACATTCATCAAGGCCTAGATAGCTAGATAAGGCTTTATATAGGAAGTATACATCCATCAAGGGATAACTAGATAGATAGTGATAGATACAAGATAGATTAGATTAACATCATTCTTTATTATGATTTTCATGAAATTTCAATTTGTCTTGTCTTATGAAGTGTAAAGTTTGATCTTGTTTTTTATTTAAGTGTGAAATTTCCAATGTATGTGATATTACCTTTTTCTAGATAATGACAACCAAGGATCCAACACAAACTAGGTCAAGAAAAGTGCCCCTACTGATGCAGTCATAACCGGTAAGAACTCTGAAAAGAGTCAACCGACTTATGTAGCAAGAGAGACACAATGAAAGCAGTAAGAAAACATAACAAATTCATATAAGCAGATCATATTCAAGCCATAGAAATTCTGATAATCATATGATAATCATCAGATTATCATCAAAGAACATCCGGTAGTTAATCAGTTACATGTAGGTTTCAAGCCAGCAACAACCCAACTGGGACTCTAAAGATCAACCAAATCACAACATGTGAATCTTAATCCTTAATCTCAGTTCTACTTCCTTTTCCCTTACAAATTATTACATAAGATCATTTTTATACCCACCAGAACATATCCGGGTCGACCTCAAAAGATTACATTCACCAATGCAGAAAAATGAAACGTGTAATTAGGTCGGCCCTAAGATTTAAGAAATCTTTCTAGAAAATAACAACCAAGTGATGCAGATCAACAAGAAGTTTGGCCACATGCCAAGGAACATTGGACAAGACACAATATGGATCCACATGCCAAGAATCGTGTCGGTAATGAAGGAAAACCAACTGATAATCACAAGAACTGCACCGGGAAGCCAGAAACAACCAACCAAAAGCAATAAATAACCAGAGAAGAACCCAAATGAACTAAAAATTTGGAATCAACCACACGAAACCGCCAGGAAATTACAAACAAGATCCGTCACAAAGAACAAGAAACTACTGGTACATACCAATAAGAATACTGAAACTGTACAAAGAACTAAACAAGAAAGGAAAATATTTTTGGTTGATGCAAGATTGCTCATCGACCGGGGATGCTCCTGCATCATACAACCTAGGTAAAAAAAAAAATGTTCCATGAGAGGCAACTCATGAACATCTAAAAGGATTCAGAATGAAGATCCCATGCTCATTTCTGATCCAGACATCTTCTTTATCTGCCAACCTCTGCTCTATCTCTCCCGGTGCTTCAACCAACTTCTCTAATCTATGACTCTCTTTGTTTCTCTTTCTTTGCTTTGGATCTACATATTGCCTTTGTTTCTGCAATTCTGATTTGGTTCTGCCACAAGACCTTATCCGGTTTGTTACCATCAACTCCCTGTCATCCGGTTCCATCTGTCCATCAGACTCATTTGTTAGATCCTTCTGCCAACTCATGTCACCCTCTGGTATAATCTCTACAGCTGGTTCTATCAGATCTTTCTTCAAAACCTCTAGTATGACCTCTGCAACCAGTTCTGTCAAACCTTCTGGTATAACTTCTGCCACCGGTTTCTTGCAACTTTTCTTAGGACTCATATTCTTCACCTCCTTCTCTTTCTCCTTCAAAGAAATCAATGTGAACTTCTACCCATCCTTTTCAATAGTAACTAGGTTTCTTCTATAGTCATAAATAGCTCTTCTATCATACTGCCAAGGTTTTCCCAACAAGACATGACAAACATTCATTGACACAATATCACATAAAACTTCATCTGTGAAAGGCCCAATATTGAAACTCACCCAACAGTGTTCCTTTATCTCTACCTTCTGAACATCTTTTAACCAACTTACCTCATAAGGACAAGGATGTTCAAGCCTCTTCAACCCAAGCTTATCAACTATCTCCTCGGATACTAAATTATCAGTACTTCCACTATCTACAATGACCTTGCAACACTTACCACTTGATTTGCATATAGTCTGGAAAAGACTCCTCCTCTGAGTAAATCCGATAGCCTTTCTTATGAACATAAGGGATTCTCTTTGCTCCAGTGCACAGTCAGATCCAGTACCCTCCGATTCTTCACTTACCACACAACTTCTTGACATTCCTTGCTTACATTCATAAAATCTATGTCCGATTTCTCCACACTTGAAGCATTTTCTAGGGAATTCTCTACCGGTATTGCTGCTACCCTTCCTTGGTGTCTTCTATTCCAGTTCTTTACTCCACTTAGGTTTTGACTCCTCTTATTCAACTAGTTTCTTCATACTATCATTCCTCTTGAATTTCTCCTTTCCCTTATTCGGTTGTCTTCTTCTCCTCTTCTCCTCAGCCTTCAAAGTATACTGGTAAACTTCTTCAATTGTTGAAATCTTCAACATACTCATCTCATCTTGAATGTTAAAAGAAAGCCCATTGATGTACCTCGCCACCTTTTCTTTGTCCATCTCTCTATTTCCATATTTGATTACCACCTTGTATAATTCCTCAGTATATTCCTTCACAGTCATGTTTCTCTATTTCAGGTTCTACAACTTCTTGAACAACTCTAGTTCATAGTCTTCCGGTATGAACTTGGCCTTCAACCTTGCAACCATTTATCTCCACCGTGTGATTTTCAATTCACCATTCTCCACTTTGTCTTTCTGCAACTGTTTCCACCACAAGGCAACATGTCCTTTCAACTTGGTTTGTGCCAACCAAACTCTCTGTGGGTCATTGCCATCCTCAAACTCAAAGTAGTCTTCCAACTCTCTGATCCAATCGATTAGATCCTCTAGGTTCAACGTTACGAAAAATATAGAAACCTCAACTTTATGCACTTTACTTTCTTACGCCACTGCTCTTAGGAATCTTTCCTCTCTCTCATCTTTTGGTCCTTCACCTTCCTCAAGCTCTTCACTGGCTTCTTCATACTCATCCTCAGAGTCAGGGTTTCTTCGCAAACCAACCAAAGCATTCCAGATCGCATTCCTCACTTCATTCTTGAATTCTTCCATCATCTGTTCTACCCTCTGCGGGTTTGTTCTCCTCGGTGACATCTCTCCTTCCACTTTGACGAACTGCCTCAACTCAACAATCTAACTACTGGTTTCAATTACCTCCCCTCAGTGATCTATTGAACACCCATGCAACCTACCTTAAATTGGAAATCTATCCACCTCAAGGAATGCCTCAGACGATCCTTCCACCGGCCGGTCCATAACCAGCTCTGATACCAATTGAAGCACCCATAATCGGTAAGAACCCTCAAAAGAGTCAACCGACTTATGTAGCAAGAGAGACACAATGAGTGCAATAAGAAAACATAACAAATTCATATAAACAGATCATATTCAAGCCATAGAACTTCCGGAAATCATCCGGTAATCATCAGATTATCATCAAAGAACATCTGGTAGTTAACCGATTGCATGCAGGCTTCAAGCCAGAAACAACCCAATCGGGACTCTAAAGATCAACCAAAGCACATCATATGAATCTTAATCTTTATTATCAATTCTAATTCCTCTTCCCTTACAAATGATTACATAACATCATTTTTATACCCACCGAAACATATCCGGTTTGGCCTCAAAATATTACATTCACCAATGTAGGAAAATGAAATGTGTAATTACGTCAGCCCTAAGATTTAAGAAATTTTTACAGAAAATAACAACCAAGTGATGCAGATAAGAAGGAAGGTCAACCACATGCCAAGGAACATCAGAAAAGACCCAAGATGGATTCACACACCAAGAATCATGCCGGTAATGAAGGAAAACTGACTAGTAAGCACAAGAATTGTCCCGAGAATCTAGAAACAGTCAACCAGAAGCGATAACTGACCAAATAAGAACCCAAATGAACTAGAAATCTGGAATCAACCACACAAAACTGCTAGGAAAATATGAACAAGATCTACCACGAAGAACAAGAAACTACTGGTACATACCAGTAAGAATACTGAAACTGCACAAAGAACTAAACAAGAAAGGAAAATATTTTTGGTTGATGCAAGATTGCTCATCGACTGGGATGCTCCTGCATCACCTAGTTAGGAATAATGAATATTTTATTATGGTATATGGGTAGGTGGAGTTAAATATTATTGTGGTAGGAGGATAAATGGAACACGAACATTGATAACCAAGCCATGATAGGTGCGTAGGTGATCAATACTAATACTAGGCGGAAAGTGCAATGAACCTACTATGTACAAAAAAAAAAGGCTACTTCGAGGGTCAAGTATATAATTTATAAAAATGGATACTATTGATTGACTCGTCTAAAGGTTAACCTTTAGGTGTGCAAGTCAATAGGCTCCAAATTCGTAGAACTAGGCCCTAACTAGTTAGGTTCAAATTTTCCCTTCTTATCTTGGTCTTATTGATTCTTCTGATTTTCTCTTAGAACTAGCTCAATTATTTCGATCTTTTTGTTATAGTTACGATGAAGGTAATTTTGGTAAGCTTGTAAATGATTTATTGCATTGAGATGCATCTCATCTAGTAACTCAAGCTCCTACAACCCAGATATATGATATTCTTCATCACTCAATAAGATGTTTCAATGATACTTGCAATGAAGGGAGCTCAACCTCGATAGGAAAGATAGCTTCTGTTCCACATACAAGTGAATAGGGTGTGGATCCTATAGGTGTATGAATGATAGTATGATAAGAGCATAAAGTAGGATTAAGCTATAAATGATAGTCATGATCAACTTCATTGACTATTTTCTTAAGGATTTTTAGTATAGTCATGTTAAAAGCCCCAACTTGAGCATTACCTTGCGAGTAGTAGGGGTGGAAAATAATTTTGGATGTGGAATTGCTCAAAACATTAACAGTCTAAATATTAATTTTTAAAAATCATGCAGGAGCACCAGAGTAGTTCAAATTGGCACCTTGGATTTGATCCCGATGAGACATCGATCTTGGTATTGGTGTGCTCTTACCGGTTGGTTTTGCAGTATATGAAACGAAGAGGAATCGGGTTGCGGGTTGTTTCCGTAACTTGCGGATCATTGAGCAATGTTGTTTTGGGCCTTGTCCGATGTTCCCAGAGGACTGCGTGAATTTTTATGCATTTGAATATTTTCTTGGTGGTTTGGGCCGACATGTTATCGTTTGCATCTTTCATCATGAACCGGTTGGTCTTTGGCCGGCTTGATCGAGTTGTTATTGCTTGCAGATGGTATAAAGGGAAATCTTATAAATTCATTTGGCAGAGGACAGAGGTTGGAGAAAGTAGAGATCGAGCAAAGATGTAGTTTCTGAAGAGATTCTGGTCTGGGGGGACTAAAGTCTGGATCAATGCAGATTGTTACCGGAGGCCTTTTTGTCGAGCAAAAGATCTGCGGATCTTAGATTTGTGTTGCATGGATTGTTCTGTAATCCTGGGCTATGGTCCAACATGTGCAGCCGCTGAAGGCATGTAATTATTTAAATGATTGCAATGATGGATTTATTTGTTACTGGATATATTGTGTGTTTCTTCTACCGGTTAGGGTTGCTTACCAGTTATATCTTGTTATCTATTACGGGTTGCTGATATCTTGCATAGTGTTTTGTGTTATGGCAGTATCTTGCATGGTGTTTTGTGTTATGAGCTGCAAGGTGGGCATGTCCTTAATTGGATCTCCCTACATTGACTGCGTCAAAAAGGCTTACCATTATTTGTGATTATGGAAAGAGGGATACCATAGCAATAAATGATGTAATGAAGGATTTAAATCTTGCTATTTGTTTTCTAGTAATATTGGCTAATGTAATTTCTTCAATCCACTTCATGAAATACTTAGTTGTAATGATAATAAATTTATTACCATTTGATAAGGATGGATGGATTTGTCCTATAAGGTTTATTCCACATTGTGTAAAGGTCAAGGAGTAGTGATCTAGGTTTTAATTCATGATATAGTGAATGAATTAAATCTTTATGTTGTTGACATTGATGTAATTTCTCCCCAAATTATTGTGCATATTGTTCCATAGTTGGACAATAATATACTATTTGGAGTTATTTTTTTGCAAGGGTAAGTCCACTATAGTGAGCCCCACAAATACCTGTTAATGTACCTCGTGCAAAGTAGTTTTAGCATCTTCTAAGTCTAGAAACCTAAGGAGGACACCATCAAGACTCCTTAGATACAAGATATCACCTAGGATAGTAGAACAAGAAGCACAATGAATGGATGCCTTGTTCTGGGTACTAGATGTTAGGAAACTCACAGATACTAAGAGGGGGAGTGAATCAATATCTAACCAGTAATTAGAATTTATCAACTTAAAACATGCAGAACATATTGTAACAGTGTATCGGTATGCAAGAAATAATGCAATAAACAGAAATGAAAGAAACCACATGAAAATCACACCATAACACAATGTTTTAACGAGGAAACCTGGTGTGGGAAAAACCTCGGTGGGATTTGTGACCCACAATATTCACTTATTGGCCAATAAGAGAATATTACTTACAATAGGGGCCTACACATGCACGAAGGCCAACTGCCTAGAGCTCACTGCTCAAATGGGAAGTCTCACTGACTTACAATATGGATTATACAAATCCAATAACTTGTACTGCTTTACAATAGCATCTTCAATGCTAGATTCAGTACCGGTTTCTGCTCTGTTCTTTACATATACCCCTTAACCTATATTTCGCATAATAGGTCTGCCTAATCTTTTTCTTCTCTTACTACACTTCATTAACTTGCTTACAAAATGTCTACAATGATCTCTTTTATATATAAGAGTCATTTTACAATGATATCAAGTCGTCTTACAAAGTTTTTCAAATAATAAACAAAATATAATATATCAAAAATCCTGTTGGCCTCTGTGCCTGTATGCTTCCTTTCTCTGTGCCAGTGCTGGTGTTCTGAGTGCCGGTGTAGAATGTGTTCTGTTGATGCCGGTGAACTATCTTGCCGGTGTAATGCCTTGCCAGTGTAATACCTTGCTGGTGCCATAGGATTGTAAGGTTTCCATCAATGACAAAACCTTCAATCACATACAATGTCTCATTGGAGTGTGCATATGCCAACAATATCCCCCTTTGGCATTGATGGCAACACTCATGAGAAATTTCAAAAGTGTATCAAAAAATGTGAAGTCCAAAAATGTTACCAAAAATGTGTGCTCCCCCTGAGCATATGATTCTTGTGATATTTGAATTTTCTCATACCACTACTCCCCCTTTGGCATCAATGACAAAGGTTGTCAAGATGTCAGTAGAGTTTGTAGTTTCAACCTTGTAACTGGGTAGTTACAATTTGAAATAGATCCGCCAAAATCAAGTTTATACTCTCCATAAACTTTTTACTATCTCTTATTGCTGTCTTTGTTCTTTTAGCTGTACCGGTGAGATGTTGTAAATGCTCTGCTAGTGTTTTCTATCCCTGTATCAGTGCCTCAGATATTTCCTTTCGCAATGATGCTAGATAGTCCAATCTTGGACTCAGTTTTAATCTCAGATGCTTTGCCTTATTCACTATTCTCTCCTTTTCTCTTTGTAATTTAAGTAATTCTTCCTCAAAATTTGTTATCTTTTGCTCAAAAATTGATAATGTATCAGGCGAGTTAAGAAAATTATCAACAAGTTTATTGATTTCATCCCGTACCTTGCTTATTTTCTTATCTATGTCTACAGTCAAAAAGTTTGTCTTACAGGTGTCTTTGTACAAAGTTTTGTACTCTTTCAATAAATTACACAGTTCCGGTAGAAGTGTGTCAAAATCCCTAGTACACTTCTTTATCTGCTCATCAAAGAATCTTTGTTTTTCAATTTCCAATTTATCCTTCAATGCCTCTTCCTTTATTTTCTCAATGTTTTCTGTGATATATTTACACAAGGTATCAAGTTGTCCTAAAGAATCTTTATTGTCTATATTATAGTTAGGAGTAATTACCTTCAAAATTGGGATGGTATCATCTATTGCCTTATAAGCTTGTGAGCTGCAATTTGTTATCCTTTTAATTGAATCTAAGAGTACTTCAGTCACATTAGTTGATTTGTAGCTTGATGATGAGGAACCTACATTTTGAGTACCACCAGTGGAAGTAACCAAGCTTGTATTGACCTCTGGTAGGTCTGTTTGTGTCTGCATTTCCTTAAGCAATGGTTTTTCTACTTCTCCAGTTGCTGATTGCATTGTTTCCTCATGAACCTGTTCTTATACCTGTTGCTGTTTCTATTCTGGAGCCTTTTGCTCTGTTTGTTTCTCTATTTGATGCATTGTCTCAGTCTGAGTCTGAGTTTCTACCTGTTGCTCTTTGTCATCTACCAGTTTCTCTTGTGTTTTAACAGTTTGCTCACCTGTCGGAGGCTCACTAGCCATGTCAGTCTTATCAGCTGTATCTTTGTCTACCACAATGTTGATCTTTTGAGTATCAACATCCACTATATATAAGACTTCAGGATTAGGATTGACATCCTCTACATCCATACTTTCAACTGCCGGTTGATCTTTTGTAGCTGTGGTTGTTACCGGTGCAGTCATCAAAGGAGGTGGCGGTAAGTTGTCTTTAACCTTGATACTAGGTGGTCCACCAACTTTACCTTTACCCAAGTCTCTTTCTTTCTGATATACCTTTATAGGTTTGTGGCTCATGTATTCTTCTTGTTTTTCTTTTTCCTCTAGGAAAATGTCCCATGCATTTTTTGTCTCCTCAGTCACCTCATTAACTCTTCCAACCATTAAAGCAATGTGCCGGTGTGTAGTAGAAAATACTGACCGGTTTGCTTCAGCAATTAAGTCATCAATTTCTTTGGGTGAATTCACCGGGTATACATCAAGTAGATTTTCTATCTTTATTTTCTTGTCAAGTTCTATTACTGCTTGTCTTCTTGCTTCCAATCTCTTAAATAGTTCATCTGGTACTTCATCTACTACTTCCATCAAAAATTTCTTATACATGTCCATATGCAATATAACACTATTTTCTACTTGTTCTTTTTCATCAGCTATCATAGTGTCATATAATTTCTCTATATTCTTCAGTTTCCCTTCCTCTGTAATTTCATTCAACAGTATGTCAAGAGGAGCTAGGTTTTGTTTTATTCTCTTCTTCTTCTTGGGTGTTAGTTTCTTCTTTGGTGTAGCCTTTCTTACCGAAGATCTCACTGCTTGTTGTTTTTGTCTTGTCCTCCTAGGTGAGGGTGTGGTTGCCGGTGAGGGATCTCTTTTCCTTACAACTCTCTTGAAAGTTACAGGCATGTCATTCTCTGAAGATGTGCCTACCGGTGATAGGTGAGTTTCAGGTTGTGGAGCTGATAACTCATCCTCTGTTATATCAATTTGTGTCATTACTTTATCCTTGATTTCCTTTGCTTGCCTAGAACCTCTTCTTACAACTGCCTCAACCTTTTTCACTCTTTTATGGGATTGTATTTGGATTTCAATAGTTTCTACACTACCAAATACTTCTTCCTTAGGTTCTTTAGGGGCTCCTAGAAGTGCTTTAGCATATGTTTCAATGATAAGGTCATCTATTTCGTAACCCATTTCTATTACCCAGATTGTCCTAGGGATGACTGCTTCCATCTAGATCTCATCCTTTTTTATTGCAAAGCATATTTCATCCTTATATTTGTCAACAATCTTTTGTGATAATCTGATTCTTTTCTTCATTTTGGCCTTAAGTGCTTGAAAGAAATCATGGATATTGTTTTCCTTATCTTCTCCCATATTGTTGAATAGTTCTGTTAGCTATTTACCTACCAGTATATCATATCCAAGTTCTTTGTAGCCTATACCAGGACCCTGTTTGGTTATATGTATCATCAAACATACTAGCAGATTTCCAAACCTGAAGGTTCCTTTCTTTTCCTTCTTAACCTTGCCTAAGTTGTCAATTAATTCATCCTTCAACCACTCACATACATCAATCTTTGCATTATTTGTGACCATGTCATAAGCACTCTTAATGCACAAACTTGACACTGAATTGAGTCTATTTGCATGAGTTGCCTTATATCCTAATATCATGCTGATAAATCTTACATTAGTATCGTTTACATCATTGACTCTTAAGGACCTTTTATCAGATGTGGCACCAGTTAGGTTCATAACTAGGTCATTGGAGACCTTCTTGGTTTTGTCTGGCCTTTTACCGGTGATCAGTAACCCTGTGACAGGTTTCACAGCTTCCTTGGTGATTTTGTGAATTGCATCTAACCAGAAAAATTCACCATGTACCCTGCTTAAGACTATCCTAATCACATCCTTGGGGAATTCAGGAATGCTAAGGATCTCTTTAAATCCTAGGGTTTCAATGATCTTATGTTCATCTCTTACATTGCTGGATTCATCTCATATGATAGATTTAAACATGGTTTTAATCTCTTCATCTCCTAGTTCCTCAATGTTGCAGTGAATGTAAATTAAACAACTCCTTTAGGAATTTGAGAAAAAGCATTGAAAGTATCATCTTTCTTTGCTACCTCGGGAACTAATTGAAATACGAGCCTAGGTCTTTTTACAACTTTGACAACAGTAGGCTTTGCTATATATTCAAGTGCAGAGGTGGATGCCATGATAAAATACCTTTTACTGCCTTTAGGATTGATGATTTCTTGAAGTGTTCTTGCCTCTTGCTTGAAATGCCTTAGCTCAGAATCTTCGTGCTCTTCGTAAGTTTGAAATCTTGGTGAAATGAAATGGAGCCAAAACCACAAATTTATAGCGTCACTTTGCCATCTACCACATTAAATGCATGCCGGTTAAGTATTCACTTAACATTGTCTGCCGGTAATAAAGTAATTTCCAACTTCTCATCTCTAACTGAGGGAATAATAGCACATGTGTCATTAGATCGCCAAACCCTCAAGGAAACTTTCTGTTGGCATTATAACAGACAAGGAGAGATTGTTGGCATATTGAGAAGGTTGTTGATGATTATGGATAAAATTGATCAAGGATGTTTTACTGTCTTAATATTATTATTTTGTCATTGATGTCAGGAAATTGATTTTCTAATTCAGTATGATGTTGCCATATCTTAAGAAGTATGATTTGATGAATATAAAGATGTCGGTAAAAGACACAAAAAGAATATGATGAATAAGGGGAGAAATAAGTTATTCACTGGCAACTATTACCAAGTTAGACAATGATGAGATCATGATGTTTAGATTGTTTTGATATCATACATATGTTATTGATTGTAAGGTTAATACTATGCTATGTTACCGAGCAAAGAACCTAGTCGGTAAACCCTAAGGTTATCGCTATCGGTTAATGAAGGTGAAATGTCTACCGAGTGAAGTTTAGTATTTACCGAGTTACAACTGAGTAATAACAAAATTCATTGAATGAATAAAAGCATTATTTAATGAAGGAAGCTGATGAGCTGGCTATGATTAAATGAGTGGTATGTCGTGAATGAAGTTTGTTAAAGAATCTATGGCAAAGGAAAATCGGTAGGAAGATCTACAGCTTAGATTGAACCGCAATTCCCTAGCACAAGTTCCAAGAAATGTATGCAAGTTCCAAGGCGGGGTAACACGTTTTCAGATCGACGAATACATTGAACCTAGACAAAGTTTAAAGATCTGATGGCTATGATTGATCATGGGAAATGTGATCAAGGAGATTAAGCGGTTGACAAATTGTTTATAAATAGGGAACTGTTGATAAACAATGTATGCGGGCAAGTGTATGCATAGGGATGCTACATAGTGATTACCGAGCACTGAAGCTTGAAGACCTGTTCTATATAACAGAGTATAGAGCCCAACAGATGGACAAGATGAGTCCTATATTGTATTGAGCAAATAAGAATCTGCTTTAGCATTTTAGATGTGAAGTTGCAGATAGATTTTTATTACTGTTATTTTGTGAAGTGATATAAAATCTCTTAACCGAGTGGACTTAACAGTCTTATTTGTAAAATCCTCTAGCAAGGTGACATTCTGATTGAGTGTTTGAAATCCTTTAACAAGGTCACTTCTAACAAGGTGGAGATCCTAGCAGATCTGAGGGAAATCCCTTAACCGGGTCACATCTAGCAATGTGTTTGTAATCTTTAACAGGATTTGCTTTTAACTGAGCATACTCTAGAAGAGTATATTTCTTAGCGGGTCCGAAATCCCACAGTGGTTTTTCCCTATTTGGGTTTCCACGTTAAATATGGTGTTATGAGTTTTATGATGTTTATATGCTTTTGAGTTTGCATGTTTAGCAGTTTTGGATATATTACTGAAATATATGTTACCGAGGTTGAATCTGATGTTTTTATGGAAGATTAAGTTTGTATGATTCACCCCCCCCCCCTCTCATCTTATTAGCTTGGCATCTGTACTTACATTTAGTATCAAAACTATCACTTTCTTCAATTTGATGAAGAACTTCCTTCCGGTGGAGCATCACTCTGTCCTACCGATGAAGCATCACTTTGTCCTGGCAGTGAAGCATTGACTGGTTCTATCGGTGGAGGTGTATTTCCAATATTTAGATCAGCTTTTCTAATCCATTGTTTTGAGAATTCTTGCTTAACCTCTTCAACTTTTTCTTTACCTTTCAAGTTAGAACTTTTGTTGTCTACCGGTGATCCTTTACTTCTATAGAATTTTGCAATATGCCCAATCTTGTTACATGCATAACAAGTTGCATTATTCTTTTGAATAGCTTTCCCATAACCTATGCCAGTTTGTGTTCTGCATTGATTAGATAAATGTTCAAATCTTCCACAAACATAACATCTCACATTCATTCTGCAATTCTCAGAATTGTGACCAACTTTGTTGCATTTAGAACATTGACCGGTGGGTGTGTTGATATTCTGATAATTTCTAGATCTACATTCATTTGCTCTATGACCATACTTATTACAGTTAAAGCATTTTCCATTGAATTTATAAGCATTAGGTTGCCTTACTGGTTTGCTGTGATCCTGTGTGTTTGCAGTACCGGAGCTTTCACCAACTTCAAAGCCAATTCCGGAAGTGTCACCTTTAGGTTTTTGATTCTTCAGCAAGTTGCCAAGTTCCTCTGAGCTTTTCTTGAATTTTTCTTTATGTTGATTTGCAGTTTCTAGTTCTCTTTCTAAGACTTCTTTCTATCTCATTAGTTCATTGGAGTCATTCTGAGTGTGCATTAGATCTGTCTTTAATAGATAATTTTCATAGCTAAGTCTTGTGTTCTCATTTGCTGTATCACTTAGTCTTCTGGTCAATTCTTCATTCTTCTTCCTATCTTCAATCTCTTTACAAAATCTCATAGTCATATCCTGCATCTCATTCTTTGTAGTTATGTTCTCCAGTTTCAGCTTACTCAACATATCATTAAGTGATTCCTTTTCATCATTCTCATTTTGCATCTTTTCACAAAGTTCTCTTCTCTTATTTCTTGCAATAGTAAGATTCTCTTGAAGTGCCTGAATGATATCCTGAGTTGCTTTTAGATCATCTTCTAGTTTGATATTTTTCAATTTTTTTGCATCATAGTCTGAGAGCGCTGCTTCAAGTTGCTTCATCAAATTTTCCATCTTTACCGGTGTCAATATCTTCCTCAAGCTATTAGGCTTCTGAAAATAGAGGACAAGGCTCTGATACCAATTGTTAGGAAACTCACAGATACTGAGAGGGCGGGGGGGGGGGGTGTGAATCAGTATCTAACCGGTAATTAGAATTTCTCAACTTAAAACATGCAGAACATATTGTAACAGTGTACCGGTATGCAAGAAATAATGCAATAAATAGAAATGAAAGAAACCACATGAAAATAACACCATAACACAATGTTTTAACGAGGAAACCCAGTGTGGGAAAAACCTCGGTGGGATTTGTGACCCACAATATTCACTTACTGGCCAATAAGAGAATATTACTTACAATAGGGGCTTGCACATGCAGGAAGGCCAACTGCCTAGAGCTCACTGCTCAAGTGGGAAGTCTCACTGACTTACAATGTGGATTATACAAATCCAATAACTTGTACTGCTTTACAATAGCATCTTCAATGCCAGATTCAGTACTGGTTTCTGCTCTGTTCTTTACATATACCCCTTAACCTATATTTCACATAATAGGTCTGCCTAATCTTTTTCTTTGCTTACTACACTTCATTAACTTACTTACAAAATGTCTACAATGATCTCTTTTATATATAAGAGTCATTTTACAATGATATCAAGTCGGCTTACAAAGTTTTTCAAATAATAAACAAAATATAATATATCAAAAATCTTGTTGGCCTCTGTGCCGGTATGCTTCCTTTCTCTGTGCTGGTGCCGGTGTTTTGAGTGCCGGTGTAGAATGTGTTCTGCTGATGCTGGTGAACTATCTTGCCGGTGTAATGCCTTGCCGGTGCCATAGGATTGTAAGGTTGCCATCAATGACAAAACCTTCAATCACATACAATGTCTCATTGGAGTGTGCATATGCTAACACTAGATGCATTAGGTGGTAACAAATTTTTATGAAGATAGGTATAAACATCATGATACCATAGGGAATTAGGACCAACAAGTTTGCATATCATTTTGGATTTAGGAATGCCAAAATATGGGATTAAAATTTGTTCTGCTAAAAAATCACACAAATGGCTATTATGAGGCATATCTAAGAGAAAACCAATGATAGATATAACATCAACAACTTCGTTATTCACTCTAGGTATTTGTTAAAAAGTGATATGGATGAGTATTTTTTAAATTTATCAACAATTTTCATGTAAGGGAGAAGTTTCTCCTCTTTTGTTTTATATTCCACATTCACTTGTCTAATAATGAGTTGTGGGTCTCAATAAACTTGAAAATTTATACACCATTTGAAAGCCATTCTATGTCCTTCGATACATGCTTCATATTCAACTATGTGGTTTGTGCAAGAGAAATCTAATTGATATGACTTTGGGATACAATCACTCTCTGGAGTGATAAAAATAATTCCAGTTCTTGACCTATGTTGGATATAAGAGCCATCAATGTATAACTTCCACAAGTGTGATGGGTTTTTTGTGAAACCTCCTTTATCTAGTAATTTTGAAATAAGGGGATGATCTATGTTTATAGGTGTGTTTTCTAATTTTTCAGCTATAACTTGTCCCTTGATAGTTTTACAACCCACATATTCAATGTTAAACTCAATCAATATCATTACCCACTTTTCCATATGACTAGTAAAGGTAGCCTTGGATAAGAGATATTTCAAAAGGTCAACTTTAGGAATGAGCTTTATTTGATGATTAAGCATATAATGTCAAAGTTTTTGTGATGAAAAAAAAGTGGCTAAACACGCTCATTCAATTGGATTGTGTAGCATCATAGTTTGTTTCTGCTCACAATTTTATGCTAGGTTGAGAACTCATTTTAGTGTAGTGTAAGAGTTTGGTTATAATGAAATGTTCCTATTTTGGATTATTTTTGGGAAACTTGTTTAAAACCTGTGTTGTTGGGCCCTTTGAAGAGAAATTTTTTCTTGGACACTAGCTCCCAATGCTAGTGTCCTGAAGAAAATATGCCAAAACTCTGGGATTCAAATGTCGGCCTTGTGATATGGAGGAACACAACTTTGCTTGTTGTCTTGATTCTGAACAGTTATTTTGAAAAAGTGTTGGTTGTATATATATGTAAATTCCTTCTCCCTTACAAAGACTAGATGAATTTTAACTAAGAAGAAGATAATTATGATGATCTAAGAGAAATTAGCAAGAGATGAATTATCAAGAACACTATGATTTACAATTTACATTACAAAAAAGCTATACTCAAGTATTGTTTGATATTTCTTGTTTATTGCTATTGTCATGCTATGTTATAACACTTGCAGGACTTCAAGGAACATTGCATCATTATCATGTGTGTGATTCCTAATGAAGGTGTCACATTTGAGTTAACTTTGTGCATTGCAATTTATGATATTTGTTTTGTAGCCTCTACTCCCCTGAGAGTACACATTCTTTATCATCATTATCATCACTGTTGTGGAGGTAGGAACACCAAAATGGGTTTTGAATAAGGAAAGCCCCTATGCAACACAATTTTTTTTCCCCTTTTTATATGTATAGGTATAAATATGGAATTTTATCACCACAATGAGTTATAGAAGGATAGAGTGCACTATGATAGAGATTTCTGACTCTGGATTATGAAAACCATAAAGACACTAGTGCGTAGTGCTACTATTCTAAAGAGGGTTGTTACTAATATAGAAATTAAGACTAAGTTGCCATTGGACCATTAGGTTAATGTCATTTTAGATCTTTTAAGTGTAGATACATTTGAGCATGAAATCATCATCAAACAAATATATAAGATGTGGAGTGGATTTTGTGCAAGTTAAGGATGATATAAAACTCTAAAATGCAGTTGTTTTGAGTTACTCTTACTTATATAAGTTCACTTTTTTTATATTACAAGATGTTTTGTTTGACATGGGAATTGAAGTTAATATTTTGATTGAAAAGGTATATGATAAAATAAGTCATCTAGGTTTAATTATCTCACTACATATCATTTTATCATCCAATGAGGGCAATTTTTGTTGACGTGGTGCATATTGAGGGGAGACTATTAGAGGATATTTATTAAATAAAAATAAGAAACATATATAACATCCAACCTAATTTTAAATGATATCTACACTAGGGCAGATGTATTAGACATTACAATGTGTAGATAGGTAATTTTGGAATGTGAGAATTTAGGTTTTTCAAGGAACTTGCAATGTATGTGGGATTAATGTTGGGAATATTAGATGGCGAATCATCTATAGTGTAATGAGGTCATGTCATCCTTGGGATTTTTAGTGTGGAGACTTTGGTCTCTTTCTTTCTTCTTCATAACTATGTGTTTTAGGTCAATAATTGGCTTGTAATAGAGTGAATTAATATTATAATATGTATCACATGAACTATATCGACAAGGTGGTATGAAAAAAAGGTAGAAAGAAAAACAAAATACACCTTAAACTCTAAGATTCACTTTCACCAATTACATGATGTTGTCTAGTTCATTTTTGGCTTCACACTCCTCCAAAATATGAGTTGTTTTCCAACTTCCTTTGTATTCAATATTCAATTCTATATCAATCTAATAGAATTAGTATATGAAAACAATGTTTCTATATTATCATATTCAAAGAAAAAAATGATAATTATCATTTCAATGCTAGGAAAATAAAAAAATTAGCTTATACAATCAAATTTAGTCTAAAAACAGGTGATTTGGTTCTACATTGACAAAACCAAAAAGGTGGTAGAATTATTACACAATGATTGATATTTATCTATACCATAAAAATTGTGTTTCTATGTTGGATAAATCATAGATTGTAGAAAAAATAGAGTGTGTGGGTCCTAAATCATGGGATCCCCATGATTTTTTACCAATTTTTTGTGCTTCCAACAAAAAACTTGTATTAGACCATGTGTATGCTGAATTTAAACCTATTTGTAAACCCTAATGATCCAACCACTAACCATATATCTACAAAATAATTCAACAAACATCCAATAGAGATCTACCATGCATGCAAATAACATAAAAAAATAAATATACCTTCACACACATAGTAGGCCATTCTCCAGTGGTCTTGTATCCTTCAAGATCTTGTATGGATGGTGTAGACACCTATTTCTGTCCACTTAATTAAATGAATTTTATATTTGTTCAATTATCATTCATCCAACTATTAATTAAATTCACATTTAATTAATCATTTCTCCTTTTCAAACTATTAATTAAATTAACATTTAACTAATTCATCTTAACCCTCTTCTCCTATTAATTAAATAAATTATTAAATTTAATTCCCAACCATATTCTAACAATTAATTAAATAAATAGAGCATATTTGTTTAATTAATCACATCTCTTACATTTAAATAGATAAATATTTATTTAAATTCCTAAATTCCTCACCCACTTGCATCTTCTAGAAAATGCAAGTTGCAAGTTAACCCTTCTTCTAATCATGTCTAGACCCCTATTATTAGCCTAATCACCCTTTAATGGTTTGCACATTCCTAAACCAAAGGTTAACCCAAAACCCATCAACTTAAGCCTTTAATGGCTTCCTTTAAAGTCTTTAAGCCTTTAATGGTTTCATTCTAGAGTCTTCAAGACTTTAATGACTTCCTTTAAAGTCTTCAAGCCTTTAATGATTTCCTTCTAGAGTCTTCTTAAGCCTTTAATGGCTTCCTTGAAAGTCTGAAAGTCTTTAATGGTTTCATTCTAGAGTCTTCTCAACCCTTTAATGGCTTCCTTTAAAGTCTTTAATCCTTTTTATTAAACTTTTAATGGCTTCCTTCAATGTCCTCTTAATACTTTAATGACTTCCTTCAAGTCGTAAAGCATTTAATTCTTTGTCCCCCTTTCCTCTCAAGCCTTCCCTTGTTGACACTTGTCAACATGTGATTGGCTTGATGGAGAGCACATGGATTGAGGATCACACTTCCTCAAGAAATCCTAACCCTTCCTCAATCAAATCAATCTCAACCCTTCATTTGCCCATTTTCCCTATAAATAGAGCTCATTCCTTCATTGTTGAGGGTCACACAAAAGAGTTATCTATGCATTGTTGCTTTTCTTAGAATTTTGAAGGATTTATATTAACTCTTCTACTAGTTGGAATTGTATTTAACATTAATTCTCCATTCATATCTTCAAGCATTCAAAACTTCACATAATCAACTATCTCCCATCCTCCATTTGACATCCATTGTGCTAGTGCTCAAGTTGAGGGCATACTTCACATAGCAGTAGGATCTTGGAGAGGAGGAGGACAAGGAAGAGCCATGGCATAGGGAGCATCATGAGGGAGTATTTTTCATGTTTCATTTTGTTTATTTCCTAATTAGCTTCTAGTTTTAATCTTCCTTGATAATGCTTTAGATGGATTTGTCTTCATGTTTTTCTTATGGTTGAAAGCTTGTTACAAACATGAATTCCTATTGGTTTTTACTTATCTCCATTTTTACAACGTTTTAGATGGTGTTTGGTCTTAGATTTGTATGAACTTTCACAAGAGGTCATGAAAGAATGGAGTGTAGTTACTTGATGAGGTAAGCTATGATGGAAAAATCATTTGATGATGTATGATCCTAGAATGATTTTAATATTATGTAAGCATGATAATGATTGTGGATTCTTCTAAATGGAAGGAAGAAACTGCTTTTATAGAAATATCCAAGAGAATCAAGGGCTTCAATTAAGAGGTTAAAATATAAATGACCATGATCAATTTTTTTAAAGAGAATCAATAGGATTGAGTGATAGGTAAAGATGAAGGGAGGATATTGAGTGGTTGGTGGGAACGAATAAGATGAAGAGGCTAATTTGAAATGAAGGGCTAAGATTGAGTGGTAGGTAATTGACATAGATATGTTGTCATATGGATATAAGGAAAGAGAAAAGGTTGTTAAGAGGAATTTGACACTTGTCATATGCCTACGAATTTAGATTATGATCCATGTGAACAAGTTGGAGAGATAGGATTAAAAATAAGAGGATAATGAATTAATTAAATAAATAAATAATATTTATTTAATTAATAGAGGAAAGGGGGCTAGATTAAAGAAATAAAAATATTTATTTAATTAATTGAGGAAATGAAGGTTAAATAATTAAATAAATAATAAATATTTATTTAATTAAGGATAATTTTAGGTGTCTACATTTCACCCCTCTTTAAGACAATGTAGTTTATCATATTATTTCAAAGGAGATTAAAATATAGCAGGTAGGAAAAGCATAGGGACTAGAAGCATGATGCCCAACTCTCGTGAAGGATAAAGAAGGGTGACAAGTTAGTAGGATGATTCCTTCTCAAGAGGACATGCGGGTTAGGAGAACACATGTTCTCTCAAAACAAAAGACGAGGGGGATAAGGCGAGAAAAAAAAATGGATAAGGAGATGATAAATCGATGGCCATATAATTAGTTATGGATATGAATGGATGGATAGATAGAAATGATGAGAGTGATGAAATATTGTGCTTAAAATAGTGCTATATCATTATTGAGCTTATTATGGCAAGTAAATGCAAGCATCTAGATATGATAAAATCTAGATGAATCACATACCATTTGCAAGGAGTAATAAGATAAACCACAAAAAACAATCAAATGATAAAAATAATGATAAATCCTCGGTTCTCTAATCACTTGTGGATATCCTTAAGTAGCATATGATCATTATACAAGATAAATCAAATAAATGATAAAACTCACTGGACCAAACGAGTCAACAAACATTTAGATATTCTTGCCAAATTTAACTGATTTTGTTAAAATGATGTTTAATAGGATGTCTAATGTAGGATATATGTATCTGTAGGACATGATATTTAATAGGGCGCTACTTTGATTGATAAAGATGTTAAAATTGATAGGCAGTTGATCAGTAAGGTTGTAGACTAGCTCGGTATTTTGTCTATTGATTCGTGATTTGTTAAGATCAACATTGTGTGTAATGTTTTGATTGTGTTTGTTCAAAGTGTTGGTGCATTAGCAAGGGAAATTTTATTATGGATTTTGAAAGATTTTTTTTATTTTTTTAGATTTTGAAAGTTTTTTTTTTGGATTTTAAAAGTTTTTTGATTTCATGAAATTTTTCCAAATCATCTAATAAGGTATAAGACATATATCATGATTTATTCTCAAGAAGGATGTATTTATTTGTCCCTAGTGTCTAGAAAGGCATAAAACATTATGAGCAGATGAATGAACTATGAGATGGAAATGTATAAGTGAGGGATGGATGAAACTTTTTATGGAATTATAGCTGATTTGATTTTCAAGGACTATCTTGCACATGAGATTAAATGTCTATCCAAGCTAAGGGACTAGATATGCCAATGTAAGGTGATGGAATGAGGCATTGAATAACATGTGGTCCACATGACTGAACATGTCAAGAGGTTTGGAAAAACATGTTTTTCATTTTATGTCATTTTTATTGATCAAGATCAAGAGATGGATTTAGATAAGATGGGGATAAGATATAGAAAGGATAAACAAGATCAAAGATGATAATAGATGATGAAAGTAACAAATGGATAAGATAATGGATATGGACTCAAGGGTGTGGGTAAGGTGAAATGGATAGGAAATGGACTCAAAGGTGGAAAAGGGAATATGGATACATATATAGGTGATGGATAAGAGGTGAGGGAAATAGAGGATTAGGGATAATGGAGGATGAGGTGGATAAGATAGCATAGATGAAACTTGCCACCAAGTGTAGAACGTAATAGGGTTTAATGTATTACACACAGTGCTTGTTTCCTAGAATTTTATTGTGGTACTTGCCCAAGGCACCATAAGAGGTGGCTTTCACCATTGGAAAAAATATTTCTCTTTACCTTTTTCTGAGAGGGGGGGGGGAGTGAATCAATTTTCACCAAACTTAAACAAATTAACCTCAACTTAAGATTTTATCAAGAACAACAATAACAAATATAAAATCCACATCAAGAACACACATAACACACAAATTTTTGATGTGGAAAACCCAGTTAAGGGAAAAACCATGGTGGGAACCTATCCACAATATGATAATACTCTACAGTAGTATGTGAAATATTAAAATGGGGAATGCACATGCATTCAGGTACATTGCCTAGAGCTCACTGCTCAAAAATAACAAAGGGCTATGACCTTGGGAAGGCACACTGCCTTGCAAATATCGAACACCAATCTAGATTACATGAACTGAAATAATATCATCTCTAAATGCCTAATCATAGTTCCAATTAAGCACACGGTCTGCTCTACAACACTTCTCTGCTCTCCTTCACACTTCCAAAAGATCAAATCGCTTGTTCCCACATACAAGACTCTCAAAGAACACAAAAACACATCTTACATGATTATTACACTTATTTATACAAATCATCAACCTTAAAATTCAAGGTTGACTCAACTCATAAGACCTAATTACAAAATTACATCACACGATACATAAATCAATATGTACACCAATACAATGTCGGTAAGGACATAACATGGACCTAAATCAAAACCTTGAACATGCAATGCCACTGAATACATCACCAAGATCATCTGCAACATGCAAGAATCATTGGGTCAGCCAGAAGATCGTATAACATGAAGAATACTACCGAACCAATAAAATATTCAATAACACTCACATCGATCAATGCGAACCACCAATATGCATAGAAAATGATTGAAAAACATCAACGAGAAATGTGAATTCATTAGGAACAACCACAACAACTCGGATTAATAGAATCATCATCATTTTCCTTCCAGAGCTCAAGAACACCAACATAACTTATTGACAAATTGAAAGATATGCTTGTAAAGTTTCAAATCATGAACCATTTAAACTGAGGACATACATGGACATCCCAAATAGTCTCCAAAATTCGCTCAACAAAATGAATCAATTCCATAGCAATACCAACTAGAAATCACAACTCTACAATACAGAACCAACAGAAAAACCGATAATCACACTAGACCACATAACTCGATCAAATCACCTTCTGGAACACTAAAAATCATGCTAAAACAACTGAAGATACTAATATCTTAATCCTTAAATCCACATCAGCATATCTGCAACCAAAACAATCGAACAAACTCTTTTCAACACCGAAGCACAAGAACATGGGAATATGTTGACATCAATGACAACAACACATTCCAACAACTCTAATACCTAACAGGAAGGACTCAAGCATCTTGTTCTTTAGATAGTACCTATGAATGATATGCTAGGATGGATCATGGCTATTGAAGATATGCTCAAATATGTTAGTTGGGTGATGGAAAAGGGAGATGAACTAAATGATAAGGTGGAATGGGGCAAAGATTTATGTAAAGGATTGGATGGGAGGGATGGAAGGATATAAAATAGGTGTTAGATAATGGATGGGGTGTTGGAATATTTTTGTATGGGTGGATGGAAATGTTGAAAAGATCAACTTTTATACACATCTTGAAGGGTGGTGAAGTGATGGGTGGGAAATGGAATTTGGAGTTTCAGATTTTGATGGAGAAGTGGATGTGGATTTTGGGACATGAGGACTCAAACTGGATGAAGGAGATGATGGAGGATTTAAGATAATGAATTTTGGGACATAAGATAGATTTGAAAGGTGGGAGCTATTTAGGTGGAGGAGTGAAGGAAGCCTTTGGAATAGCAAGTTTGGATGCCAATTTTGATTTTTTAAGGGTGCAGTACCATGGTTTTTTATTTTTCTTTCCCTTGTGGTTCTTTTCTTTTGCATGTCTTTTAGATGGGACATGTTGATCTTTGAACATATGTGGTTTTTTGTACTTATGAAATTTATGATTGACATCCAAATTGCTTCCAAAATAGTTGGGATTAATGAGTGGATAGGAATGATATGGAGGTATTTTGGATGAGTTGATGCCCATGGATGGTTGGAAGGTTCTCAAGGATGTGTACCTTTCTTGATCTTGATTTAAGGTAGGGTAAGTGGATTGTGAGCTATGGGTGATATGGATAGTGGATGGATGTATATAGGGACCTAAGATGGATAGAAGGGATGAAGGATTTTGTTTTGGGGTATAAGGACCTAAGATGGATTCAAGGGATGAAGGAGGATGTGCATGTTTGGGTTTAGATGGAGGAATGTGAGACTAGTAGGGATACACACATCTTGAGAGTGATCTATGTAGCCAAGGACATGACAATTATGATTTTCTTTCATAGCAAGGGGTTCTATTATACCTTTTTCATGGATGCCTAGCTCTTTTCCTTGATAATGCATTGCCATATATTTACCAATGGGATACTTGTTGGTTTTAAAACATGATACTTGAGTCTATTTAAAGGAGGATATGGTATGGACATAATAATAATCTCATGAAGTAAATTGGACTGGATGAAAGTAGATGAATCAAGTTGATATGTAAGGGGTCCATGAATAGATTGGATAGGAGTGATGGGATCTTGAGGATAATTAGGATCATGACCTATGGATTAGGATGGATGATAGGGTCTTAAGGAGGATATGGAGATTATGACAAGGAGACAAAGGGATACTTTGACCTTGACATGGAAGATGATCATTGGATGGAGTGGAAATGGTTCTTTGCTCTTGATTTTTAATAGGGTCATTGGAAAGGATGGAAAGGATATCATGATCTTGCTTAGGAAGTTGATTATGAATGAAAATTGGAAGGATAATTTGCTCTTTAGATGGAAGTGGATCATCGTGGATGGAATTAAAAGGCATCTAGGGATATGAGGTCTTGGTCAATAATTGGATGGAATGGGAAAGCTTTGGGATATTCATATTGATTAATTTTAGGTTTGTTTCTTTGTGATTTTATTATCCTCTTAACATTGACCAATTCTATGGATAGGGTATGAGTTTGGATATATATGGGGGACTCTTGGTTGGATTCCATGTTTTGACATGATGGTGATGAATTTTGAATAGGACTCTTTGGAGTAGGTTTGATTGGAATTGGAGTTCATAGTGGCATTGGTTCTATGATTTTTGAATCATGGGATGGTTTTCTATCAAGAATTGAATTAGCTTGGATTTCTATTGTGGATAATCCTTGAGAGTAGAATCAAAAGGTATCATTATTGGATTAATTGTTTGATGAAGATGGTGGGGGTTTTTTTTGTAAAGGCTTAGGGGATGAGGGAATGGTGGGAGAGATGGAGGATTTATTTTGGGATGAGCCATTTCTAGACATGGGTTGATGATATTAATCATGCTTGGAAATAGTATCTTGACAGATGCCTAATTCCTCATCGGATGAATTCTTAAAATATTATACAATAGTAATGTCACCTTGATTAATAAGGTCTTGAATGAGATTTTTAAATCTTGAGCAATCAATAGTTGTATGTCCTTTGTTCCTATGGTATTCATAAAATTCATTATCATTCCACCATGTGGGTTTTACTCTTGGTTCAAATACTCTAGCCTCAGGTACTATGATAAGTTTATTGGCAACAAGTTTTTGTAAGGCTAATTCCATTGGCTCTCCCAAATGTGTAAATTTTCTACGTGGTTGGTTAGCTAGTTTTGACATTGTTCTTTGGGTATTGACTTCGTTGTTTGAACTGCTAGGTGTACACATGGATTGTTGGTAGGGTAGAATCTTATTTTGGGGGATGTGGTTTTGATGTGTAACTTGGGGGTGAAAGCAATGAAAATATATGGTTATCTAAATGCATAAACATGAAACACTAACATGAATTCACAAATTTACCTTCACACTCCATGGATTGAACTAAAAGTGGTTGCACCCTTGACCACTTGATTTGTTCTTGATTTTTGTGGATATTTGGGTTGCTCTCTGAATTGCACAAAAATAATTGCTCCAACACCATAAGGGTACCATAAGATTATGTTATGGATATGAAGATTATGTTATGGATATGAAGAAGGAGGCTCCAATTTATAGATTTTTGGAAGGAAAAATGGACAATTGAGATCAAAAGTTGATGGAGGTCTAGGATTGAAGGCTTGGACTTGTGACAAGTGTCACAAGGGTGTTAATATTAGGAACAAAAATTCACAATGGGGAAGAGGACAAGGTGTGCTCACACATGTATGAGCACATCTTGGGGAAAACAAGAGAAAGACAAGTGGACACAAAACAAAAAAAATGGAAGAGGTATAGGAAGAGAAAACTGACAAATAAATGAAAGGGGAAAGTGTAGGGTGGCTCTATTGGGAAGATAATTCTCACAAATGTGTGAGCACCCTTGGTCAAAGAGTGAGGTGGAGGCTTGAAAATGACTTGTGCATGAAAGTTCATTTAAGAGGGGTGTCGCATGTGGAATTGGTTAGGTGTGAGGAATATAAAATTGGGGAAAATGGTAATGAAGATTAGGCACTAATTAATTAGTCATTACTTAACGAGTTTAGTGGGAGAATTTGTAGGAATCTAGGATATTACTTAATTAACTAGGAATTCACTAATTTGGTTTAGAGGAATATTTGGCTAATGGGCTAAAGTGGGAATTGATTTATTAAAATAAATCAAACCTTTGGGAAGAAAGGGGAATATAATTAATTGTTAAGTTAATTTTATTAAGCGAGGGAATAATTAATTAAATATAAGTTAATTAATTATTTTGGAAGGACAAAGGGGCTAACATAATTAATAAAATTAACCATGTTACCAAGGACAACTAATTATATAAAATTTAATTAATTTTTTGGTTTCTATATTTTGCCCCTCTTTGATGTGGTGTTGTGAAATAGAATCATGTTAAAGAAAAAGGATGCCCAAACGAGGGAAGATGGAGAGATATGGAAGAATGATACCCCCTTGATAATTTGGACCAAAAAATTTGAATTTTTGGGGTAATATGTCAAAAAGAAGGCAAACGGTTCTCCGAAGTGGCAAAGAAACATAGGGAAAAGGAGAAGATTATGCAAATGGTGAAGCTTGGAAGGGGATGGGAAGGGCTACATATAGGCTATGGTGGGCACATAGGAGGTTATTTATACACTCTCAATTATCATGAGCATAAGGAGCCAAGGGAAAAGGAACAAGCATAATGGTGAATATTCCATGGCATGCACAGTGTGGGGAGTGGATGAGGAGGTTCTAGCGACACCCGAGTATCATTAATATTTGTAGGTAGGTACATTTAATGCTAGAATAGGGGGGACAAAGAATCAGGGTGTAGATGCCTGATGTCTAATATTTGGGGCTTGGTAGCGATGTCTATGCAGGTATTGTGATACATGCGTATGTAGTGCACCACAGGCATAAGCGTTGATCAAGGGATCAATGTCTTTATTTGGGAGAAAATAGCCAATTGGGGGAGATGAATGAGGATCAATTTTTGTGATGTTCAATGTAGGTGCCTGAGAATTGACATCTCCACTATGGTTTCAGCATCTGTGCTATTCAACATAGGTGCTTGGGAGGTGGTGTCTCTAGTAGAAGAGGAAAATAGAAAGGTAGGAAAGGGGGATGCCTCATCTTCCATAGTTATGAGCATACTAGAGTTAGAGGAAACAAAGATGAATCAATATGGTAATAGATGTAGTAGTTGTTGAACCCAAGGAAAGACTGAGAGAAGGGGGTGAATCAATCCAAACAAACAATTATAGCAGCACATAACTAAATAATGAACAATACATATTCAACACACAAACACCAAGATTTATACATGGAAAACCTAAACAGGGGAAAACCATAGTGGGAGTCAATCGACAAGAATAATACACTATATTTAAAATGATTACAAAGATAGAGCTCATTTCTCTGGACTTGTACAACAAGGCTAATTTCTCATGGGACAAGATACAAAGAGACTTGCAAAACCTGAAGCTAAGTACACTCGAGGAAAGATACAAAAAGGTAATCTAAAATTAAGGATCTCCTGATCATGAATCTATCCTTGAACTCTGCATCAAGAAACCAACATCAAAACACACAACTTTGATCTTAACTGCCAACACTTTGTCTCAACTCTCTATCACAGTCACAACACAGCTTGCATTTCATTCGAACATAACTCTTCTTTGCTTCTCGCACTTCCTTGTTCGAAAGAGACACTGAAGGTACATTGTGATGTTGTCATTGATGGAAACTCATATCAGTATTGGCATCCACACTTCATGATTTCATCATTCCAGAAGATTGAGTAAAGATTGGTTGAGTCAGGTAAGATCCGGTAAGATGAACAATGTATCTAGCAAAGTGTACAATATTTTGGTTGGTAGATTATTTTGGTTAAGTATTTTTCTTTATGGATCTGGGAGATGTGTTGTGGATATGCAATTTACCTTATGGGTTAGTGCAGGATTAAGAGGGGCCAAAAAGTGGCGATGTGAAAAAATAGCCTTTTCCACTCGCCTAAAAATGAAAAAATCTGTGTTGACTTTTTGCTTGGCCTGGGTGTGAGTACATCTTGTGATGCAAGAGCATCCCAGAAGGCAAGAACTTGTTTCATGTTACCAAGGAGTGAAGGAAGGATCATGACATCAAGAAAGATCAACTTGGAGGTGTTGAAGCCCATTATGGTTTCTTATGTTAAAAATGATGTGTTTGTATGATGCTCCTATGCATAAAATTATTGTAATAAGGGCCAATAGTGTCCATGAGAACAAGTTTGGTTTGATGAGGTTATAGATTCATTTAATTATATCTAGGAGTGTCAAATTATGATTTAGATAAATTAAAAGTGTCATATATTACAAAATCAATAAGTTGTAAATTCAAATATTTGAATTACAACGGTTAGTATGTAATTGTGCAAATCATCCTTTTAGGCGTTGTTAGTGCCTTCTAACTGATTTTGATCGGTTATGGTGGTTGTCTAGATGCCTATAAAGTCTATGTAAGCATTAGTGTACATGAAGAAGTCTGGAAGAAGTCTGTAAGGAAGTCTGGAGAAGTCTGTTAGACAGTTTGCCATTTTGGAACAGCAATAAGATACATTTAATTCCTGCATTTTCTGAGTATTGTTTGTTTTATTTTTTTTTGGAAGTAATAATATCATGTTTACCATTCTCTAAGGGTTCTTTTGATTGATCTTTGCAAGCTGGAGACATTTTGAAGTTCTGAAACTAATATTATTTTCATTTTATTGCTGATTGTCCCAGAAAAGATAGTGAAGTTTCATTTGTTTTGAGAGTTCTTAAGGATGTTTGGATCCATCCTTTGAATGCCTATTCTGATTCTCATAGGGTGGATTCATTTCTAACATGTACAATAGATGTTCCTAACATTTTGGTGACAAGAAGTCTGAGTTTGCAGGTGTACACCGAGACAGATGACTGAAAACACATGGTTTTGATGCCATAGGTGTAGCAACAGAGGATTGGCCTTAAGGAGGTCATAATTTTATGATGGAATCAGTAAAGACATGTTAAATTTTGGGTGAATCAACCTTTGTTTGATTCTGGAAGTGAGTTTTGAAGTGGTTTTAAGCAAGCCCTTGGTTTGTGGGTGATTTAATGAGGGTTTTGGAGTTTGGGCATTTAGGAATGTAACTGAACCTTAATACCTTGAAAATCCTTGGTTTGGCATCATAATTAGAGACTTTATAGAAGGGTTAGACCTGAGGATGAGTTTGAAGGGTACTTCCTTAACAAAACAGGCCTAATTAGCCCTCACGGTGAATGAGGACAGCAGATTTTTGAAGGTGTTGGTCCAAAACAAGCATAGGTACAACTTTGGGTGTTAATATGGATTTATAATGGGTGTCTAAATCCATCATAACATAGGCCAATGTTTTGGAGAATGTGTGTGTAAAAGAGCAAAATAGTGCAGGCAGGGCTACAAGGAGACTAGGCCTAGTGAAGAGCTAGATTTGGATTTTGATATCAGTTGAAGAGTCAAGGGCTTGGAAACCTTAGAGACATGTTAGGTGAAGTTATTTGATGTATGTGGAGGTGGAGGAAACACTTTATTAAGGTGACAACAAGTTTTGAGCCTATTGAGGCACTTTGAGCATTTGAAACACCATAGGAGTGTTGGGGTTTGGGTCCATATTCCACTTAAGTTACAAGTTTGCAACTAAATCCTCCATCCTCTGCATCATCTTGGCATGGTAAACACCTAGGAAACTTGAATATCCGATAAAATCAGATATCCAATTTTTATAGGTAATTTTAAATTAAAAAATAAATTATATATTATATAATATATAATATTATTATATATAATAATATATTATATATTATATATTAATAATATATTATTATATTACCCTCACTTGAACCCAATGTTTGATCCCCTCAAGTCCATCATAAAGAGTATAGAAACCGTCACTGAGGAGCACAATGTCGCTCTTTTGTGGCAAGATTCTATGAGGGAACAATATGCAGATGGCTTTTCCTATAAGTAGATCAAGGATCTCGAGATATCAAAAGCCGATATCGCCGCATTGTTTGTGAATCCCCGCACTGGTCAACCTGTAGACCCCAAAAAACAAAAAATTCTATTAAACGGTGCACAAATGATGATATTGTCAAAAAAATTTGGGATCATTGGTGGATGGTTTTCGATAAACCATCCAACAACAATCTTGATGTCCCCTTCTACTTCATCAAAAAATTTCATGCTGAGTTTATTTTAGGAAAACATGTGAACTACTTTGACATCCAACCTTTCCAGGGTGTGGGTTTAGGTATGCCCCACAATAGACTTGGGGCACTTAGAGTATTCTAGGGCCCATATATCCCCCCTCCTCCTATTGATCCCCCACCTCCAATGCAACATCCAAATATCATCTGTGAGGCAGCGTCACAGACCATATCGGCTATTCACTCTTTGAGTATCCTTTTGGTTTCTCAGGCTGGGGCAGTAGCTCAACCTTCTTTTGATGGTAGTGGTGCATTTGGTGGTGCTGACACGTCCTCCTCGGCTCCACACATTTGCGTGCCCCATAGTTGTGTCATGTGTGGGAACCTATGCTTGGGTCCAGCTGGACAACCTGTTGATCCTCCTACGCACACTGCAGATTATGAGGTGCATGAGATGCACGATGCACCAGATGTTATGATAGGGACTGGAGGATACCCTGGAGAGTCCTCACATGCTAGAGGCGAGGAGGAACCTTCATCATATGGTGATGATGTAGTGGTAAGATTTGTATTTTCACAGTTCATTCTATATTTTTAATGAATATTTATAATCTAGATAATATTAAGTACTAATTTTTATTTACATAGTCTATTTAATAGTTGATGACAGCGGAGGAGTTGACACAGATCCAAGAGAGCACCTTGATGGCCATTTCATTTGGCCTTGATAGCTTTATGCTACATATATTATTGCACATAGTCATTTGTATTTTATTGTACATACATGCTCATCATTTATATTGGTATTAATTAGATTATGTAGTAACTTGCATGTATATCTTATATTACTCTTGTAGGGCACAAGTAGCGTGAGTACGGGGTTGTGCGATTTGGATTTTGGTAGTGCAGCTGGAGACAAGGGAAAGGTAATTGAATGCAAATATGATTGAATGAATAGTTTAAATAGCTTGTAATGATTATACACGTCTAGACATAGATTGATAGTTTCACATACTTGTTGTGTATATTTATAGAAAATTCTTGGCTTCATATCCTTGTTACCTACACCCACTACACCTGAAGATGAAGAAGAAGAAGAAGAAGAAGAAGAAGAAGAAGAAGAGATGCCTCAGGTACATGTGTTTATTTTATTTTGTGTTTAGTAGATATAATTAATTATTATCGGTGACAATTATATGCTAACTTGTATCAATGTCATGTTTGTGAACATATGTAGGTTGTGTATGAAAATATTGAAAACATACCTCCTCTACCGAAGACATACATCAAGAGTTCTCCAAAGACGAAGAGAAAACATGGAGATGAGGTAAACAAGAATAGTTAAATTATAGTTCATTTTTATGTTAACTTTTTGAATGTGAGATATATAATATAACTAATCTTAATTGTGGTTTGTTTTTCCTTGTGCATGATCCTTCAGAGCCAAGCAGTGTGGCGAAGATGATCGATTTTGATGATCCATCAGTAGCTTAGGATGTTATAGATAGTTTTGGGATGCTTACATGTCTAGTTGACATGTATATTTTATATATGAACATACATTCATGTATATAGACACACATTTTGTTTGAGTTGGTGTTTATGCCATATTTGTGTATGAGCATACACTTGTAATCATTTGACATTTTCATATATACAGAAGTTGATATTTGATCATATAAATTGTTGCTCATGTATGCATGGTGTTATCATTTTAAACTTTAATCTTAAATCCAATAATTAACAATGGTTAATAATGGTTATTTAATGAACAATACAATTCATTTCATTTCATCGCAAGTGTTGTTTGTATAATCTTCAGATTATATATAATTCATTTCATCTAAATCGTAAGTGTTAAATTTGGTTGCCTTTGGTAACTTCACCAAATTTAATGACGACCTTGCTCATCAGGCCTCCACGAGGTCAAATTTGGAAGACAAGTGTTTGGATGGATTCTCAATGTAAATAAGGTGAAATATAATCATTTTTATGTAATAAGGTCATCTAGACCAATATTTGTTATGTCTAGTCATAGGTTACTCATATTGGTAAAATCGCTCAAGATTGCTCAAAAGTTGTAAAAATTTGTCAATGGGGAATTCATGTGTCGAAATGATTCATCTCGGTTTTCCAAGATTCCCTACGGTTTTATTAGGGCAACATTTTTTCAGTTGGCGAAAAAATCGTCAGTCTAATTCAATCAAATGTTGTCGCGTGGCCAATTTCTCGTTTTGCTCATCGTGATCACAAACCGTTAGTTCTAAAATGTCCAATTAGGCATTCTTACCCTATGTATGCTCCTATTCCCCCCCCCCCCCCCAACTCAGTCGAACGCTTGGGGTCATACTCTACCGACGTCGTCCCTTGAGCACCCTAAGTCCTAAAAATTGTCAAACTTTGATGGGCCCTAACTCAAAATCTGTCGCACCTATGAATTATCCATTTGAACCTACGGGGCCACAATAGGGGTGCCTACGAAATCCTATCTTAGTTTTTCAAGATTACCTACGGTTTTATTAGAGCAACATTTTTTTCAGTTGGCAAAAAAATTGTCAGTCCCATTCAATCAAATGTTGTCGCGTGGCCAATTTCTCATTCTAGTTGTCGTGATCATGAACCATCGATTTTGACATGTCTAGTTAGGAATTCTTACCCTATGCATGCTACTATTTCCCCCCCCCCCCCCCACTCAGTCGAATGCTCGGGGTCATATACCCTATCGACATCGTCCCTTAAGAACCCTAAGTGCTAAAAACTTGTCAAACTTTGATGGGCCCTAACTTGAAATCCATGGCACCTGCAAATAGTCTGTTTGAACCTACGAGGCCATGAGAGGGGTCCCTATAAAAGGCTATCTCTTTTTTTCAAGATTCCCTATGGTTTTCTTAGGGCATCATTTTTTTAGTTGTCACATGGCCAATTTCTCATTCTGCTCGTCGTGATCATGAACCATCGGTTCTAACATGTTCATTTAGGGATTCTTACACTATGCATGCTCCTATCCCCCCCCATTCGGTCAAACACTCGAGGTCATACCCTACTGGTGTCATCCCTTGAGCACCCTAAGTGCTAAAAAATGTCAAACTTTGACGGGCCCTAACTCAGAATCCATGGCACCTGTGAACGATCCATTTGAACCTATGGGGCCATGAGAGGGGTCCCTACAAAAGCCTATCTTTTTTTTCAAGATTCCCTACGGTTTTATTAAGACAACATTTTTTTAGTTGGCAAAAAAATCATCAGTCTCATTCAATCAAATGTTGTCGTGTGGCCAATTTCCCATTCTGCTCGTCATGATCACGAACCGTCGATTCTGACATGTCCAGTTAGGAATTCTTACCCTATGCATTCTCCTACTCCCCCCTACTCAGTTGAACGCTCGAGGTCATACCCTACCAACTTCATCCCTTGAGCACCCTAAGTGCTAAAAAATGTCAAACTTTGATGGGCCCTAACTCAGAATTTGTGGTACCTGGGAACGATCCATTTGAACTTACAGGGCCACGAGAGGGGTCCCTACAAAATCCTATCTCGGTTTTTCAAGATTCCCTATGGTTTTATTAGGGCAACATTTTTTTAGTAGATAAAAAATCGTCAGACTCATTCAATGAAAAAATATAGATAAAAAAGCATTGCACTATAGAGACATAATGATCATCAAAATTTCCATGTATTGTATATACATAATTACCATTGCACTTGCATGTGAAATCCATGAACGAATATGCAAACTTTATTTTTCATCATTATCAATACAACTACACCAATGTACTCATGTACAAATACATTGTATATCATCAATATAACTAAACCGGTTTGCTCATGGACATCGTATATCATCATAACAAAGTTACATCAATTTACATCCATATACAAATACAACATCCCACTTCATCTACATCAGACATCCTCATGTCCTAATAGAAAAGCTTACGTAGAGCAATGACTGCATATAAATGAATATCAAAATAAGAAACCTTTTTATGCAGAATGAATGTGCTACAAGAAAAAAATTATAACACTTAATACAAATTATTTTGTCAAATTATAAATAGATCATTTGAAACATTTTTAAGATGTACAAGATTGTATAATTACGAAACTTATCAGTTTCTCTGCAAAGTCTACAAGCATAACTTTGAAGAAAGATGCATGTTGATTAAAGCCCTTCTTAGTGCATTTCTCTGCATGGTTGAAGACGATGCTAGATATTGTAATTTCTAAATGGCAATACATTCACTTCACATAGTGTGTGAAAGTTTACAAAATTTAATCACATTGACAAAGTGAGGGACTTAGTGTTTACACACAATATTTAATCTCATTAATGCACACAGAGCATATGGTGTTGTTTTTGGCTGTGAATTTTTGCAGTTCTTGAAAAGAAAACTTAAAAAAGTAGCTAAATATTGATAAACCCAAGAAATATGTACCATCACCAAGAGTAAACTAGTTAATGATGATTGATCTAGCATGAACCTGTATTTTTAAGAATTGTTAGTCTACACATAAAATGCATGCATGAACATAAAGGCTTTATGATAATCACTTCAACTGAAATGCATGATAATAAATGAAAAGGTGGGATTATATACCATAAAAAATACGTCCCTTCAAATTATATAGAGTGAACCCACTATGTTGACGCAAAAATCATAATGCGATAGTGTTGTCTATCATAAAAAACACCTGCATGAGCATAAAGGTTTTGCAATAATTATATCATCAAAAAATATCAAATAGTGTTGTCTATTATAAAAAATTGTAATGCTCATCAAATGCATGATAATAATCCATGTTGCAAAAATACGTCCCTTCGAATTATATCGAGTGTACCTGCTATGTGCATGCAAAAACCGTGTTGCAAAAAAAAAACGTTCATCAATAGACCCGCATTTTGAACACATCCTTAACATACACATAACAAACTTGAACATTAAGGTTTTATGATCATTGTTTGAAATGAAATGCATGATAAAAATAAGGGGTCATTAAAGACCTACTACTCAAGTATGCCTGAAGGGTCATCTCTTTTCTTAAGAGTATCCAGTATTGCTTCATGATCAACAGTAGTCACTATCCATAGGTCTTTGGTCTTCATTTTTTCTTGATGCTTCAACAACTTGACATTTGTAGCTATAATAAGGTGTGAATACATGAGAATGGTTTTGTGTCTCTCATAGTCTTCAAATGCAAGTATACCATTCTTTCTAATCATGTATGTTCGCAACCAAGTTCCCACAACAACAACTGAACCTGTAGGATATGTGAACCCATCATCATTTGTCATTGGTTGTGTTAGCTACTATTTTCCCTGTACACATTGTGCCAACCAATATTCTGATCTATCTTCATTCCCTTGCGGTGCAACAATTGCAAAAATATGTCC
Source organism: Cryptomeria japonica (assembly GCF_030272615.1). Lineage (NCBI taxonomy): Eukaryota > Viridiplantae > Streptophyta > Pinopsida > Cupressales > Cupressaceae > Cryptomeria > Cryptomeria japonica. The sequence goes on from NC_081407.1 coordinate 860,841,915, forward strand.
TGGTTGTACAAGATCTGATAGACGGTCATACTCAAGTGAACTTTCCATATCATCATTTGACAAGGATATTGTTTGAGATAAAGGAGTTATTTATTGTGGAACCCACGTATCAACCCACTCACTTGACTCGCATTGATCCCAATCACACCGAACACAACTTTGACAAAAACAAGCCAACACTCGTGTCCAAATGGTCCATGTAATTGCATTTGAGCTGAGAAATGAATGCATCTTTGAAGGATCTTTAATTGTTTGACAATCCAATCTGTCTCCCACTCTGCTCTCCTCAACCAACCAAAAGAATCTGGTCACTGTTGAATCAAGAGTACTTCCATGTGACAATGTTGAACTACACCAATCAATAATAAAACATGCATCAAAGAAGTTTGCACCTGAAATCCTCAATTGCTCCTTAACTAGAGCTCTCTTCAAACATGCACCTGCTCCATCATGCTCCCCCTTCCCATGCCCTACCTTAAAAAAACACCAAATATGAGATATACACCTCTCTACATGCATTCTAGTCAACCAATAAAACATACAGGCATTATTAAATTGACCCGTAAAGTTATTCGACCATATGAGATGTCGATCAATTGCAATATCATTCTCATGCAAAAACTCAAAAAAATTCTTGAAAGAATGTTGCATATACTCTGAGGAGTGTGATCTATCATCGCTCATATAAGAATGATACTCCCTAATTATCTGCATGTCCTCTTCTGTACTATTAGGAGCATGTCTATATGTAATGTGAACAAAAATAGCAATCTGGATTGAATTGTAGTACTGAGAATGTACCTCATTTTGTGGTTGCAATGTATAGTTCTCTGCAAAATCAACCATCGATACAATAGTGCCAATGGGAAAAGAGTTCTTACACATCCTGAACTGTTGATCCAACCACTAAGACCTATGGGTGTACCTTGCATACTTGTAGAAAAGATTTTCCTTAAAATTCAAAATAAAATCAGCAACACTCACTTCTCTTGAGACTAATTCGCATCTAGAACCTTGACCTCCACTCTTCAAAGTATATTTCATTGTCTTGTATCTTTTTTTCTCAACATAATTCTTTCCAAACTCATGTCTGCTGCCCTCATGAAAACATGAAACAAACTTTGACAACTCACCACATTGTGAGAACTTCTCATTCAAACAATCATTTCTATAGAAATAGCAACCATCATCTCTAGGCCATAAAAATAGATCTTGCAAGTCTCTTGATGATCTCATAAATTGCATTGCACCACACTCCTGCAACTTCTAATTAGTATGCATCATAGAATGAGTATGGCATAAAATTTCATGGTACGTTGAAAACTCCACATGGTACTTGCACCAACAAGTATTACGAATCTTAGGAGGTACACAATAAAATGGCTTCAAAGATTCAAATGCCCTTTCTGATATTTGCAAAGTTGGATGTACTTCACAATTTTTTTTGTACAACATTGTTTGTCTTGATTCCAAGAAATGTTTGGGATGCACTGTGCGGTCTCGGTTGTCAATTCTTAATTTCAAAACATCCTTTACATTGGGTGATACTCTAGAACTAGAGTACCAAAATTGTTCAATCTCCTCCTTCACATTGTTAATCAACTTTCTATCAACACGTTGAAGCCTCTCATTGAAAGCCCATGTATCATGTTGAAGTGGATCATCAAGTATTTGTCTTCGTGCAAGTGCTCTATCCAAAGTTTTACGGTTTATGTTCAAATCGACACAAGTTTGTCTCATTTGACGATCCTTCCTCAATTGATGCCTTAATAAGGAGGTTGTAATCACTCTTTGAGCGACTCTCTTATCTTTTTCATTGGTATTCTTTCCAATAGAATTGAGAGCATCAAATAGATTTTTGGCAATAATAGAATTTATCTCCATCTTCTTGTTCATACGAATCTTCAATTTGTTTAGAAATGGTCTCATCTTTATCATCTTTAGCAATTGAACAAAAAGTTGGCATTGCTCAGTCAATTTCTTATTGCTAAAATTTTAGTCAAAAATTTGTGTAGCCCACAATTGAACGGTTCTTGTTGACCTCACGCCTTCAAGATTCACAATAATGTTCTCATCAATTTGAAGTAACCATTTTGGGGCTCTTGAAGGTCTTAGATTTGGAATTTGTCTTTCATCCATGAAAGGGTCTTCATTTCTAAAGTAATTAGGTGTTACATATTGTTCACTTCGTTGAGCAATTCCACCTTCAATGTCAAATTTTTCCATATTTTCAACTCCAATGTCAAAATTTTCCACATGTTCACCTCCTATGTCAAAATTTTCTACATTTTCACCTCCAATGTCAAAAAATTTCATATTTACACCAAAATTATGGACACCTTCATTGTCAGCTCCCAAATTTTCACTTTCCATTATCACTTTCAACATTTTCAACATGTTCAACATTTTCACTTTCAAAATCTACATTTTCATTTTCAATAACTTGTTCAAAATTTTCAAATTCAATTTCCTCTTCACTTGAAGTAACATTAGCTATATTTAATAGACCTTGTCTTCTCCTATGACCTTCTCTAACTTTTTCTCTCTACACTTCAATTTGGTCATTTGAAAACTTTCTTTTGCATTTAGACTTCCTACAACTACTACTCCCCATTTACCTCCACAAAGATGCTCCTAAATGATTATCAATGTAAGATTTGACTTTAAGAATCTCTCAAAAGCACAAATTTGTCTCAACTTGTCTCAAAACCCATGATTGTCGACAAAAACCAGAATGTGAAGAATGTGGGCCGTTGGAATCCACAAAATGGCCTACAAGGCTCTTTTTTATTTACAAAAATTGGATATCTGATTTTAATGCATAAATTTGGGGTTCCAAAAATAATTCTCGTTGCTGCCTTTTTTTAAATACTTCCACATTAATGGTAGTGGTAGAAATCAGATATCCAATTATATCAAATATCCAATTTGAGTACTCATATTTTAGAAACAGAGAGATTAGGGGAGGGGGAGAGAGGGGGGAGGGGGTAGGGGGAGAGAGATTAGGGGAGAGAGAGAGAGAGAGAGAGAGAGAGAGAGAGAGAGAGAGAGAGAGAAAGAGAGAGAGAGAGAGAGAGAGAGAGAGAGAGAGAGATTAGGGGAGAGGGAAAGAGAGAGACTAGGGGAGAGGGAGAGAGAGAGATTGGGGGAGAGAGAGATTAGGGGAGGGGTCATGTGACCCCTTAGGACCCACAACGACCCAATATGGTGTCATAAAGGGGTCATATTGTGCCTTAAGGGGTCATATGATGTCTTAAGGCATCATATGAGACAATATGACCCCTTAGGACACAATATGACCCATAACGACACAATTTGGTGTCGTAAGGGGTCACATGTTGTCTTAATGGGACATAGGACCTAATATGACTTCGTAGGACACAATATGATCCATAACAACACTGTATAGTGTCGTAAATGGTCATATTGTGTTCTAAGGGGTAATATGGTGTCTTAATGGGTCATATGACACAATATGACCCCTTAGGACACAACATGACCCATAACGACACAATTTTGTGTCGTAAGGGGTCATATGGTGTTCTAAGGGGTCATAGGACGCAATATCACCCCTTATGGTGCAGGAGCACCTACCTATGAAGGCATGAACTAGGAACAAGATGATTTTCTATTAGATAGAATAAATGTAATAAGACCCGATGGGTTCTTTTTTTAATTCAACGTCCTAGGAGTGCGACAAGTTTGTCCATGTTTGGGTCACATTGTCATCTAGGGTCTGGTAGAGAAAATTGAGTCAATAAGGGTCATAATGGTCTAAATTGAGGGGTCAAGTTACCACAAGTATATTTGAGTCATTTTTGATATTTTAGAATCAAATGTAATCATTTTGGGGGACTATGACAGTCTAGAGTCTAAGATGGTCGAATTATGTAAAAGTTGTCATATTGTCAATTTGTTGTCTTGACAATTTTGCACTTTTTGTATGTTGTGATTCTCCAATGGTTAGTTCGGTTTGATAAATAGTTGGAGGAGGTTGTGGTCATTTGGGAAACACCTTTAAAGGCCCCAAACATTGAAGAATGTATGTTGGTTGTGTTGGTTGATTTGGAAAAGAATTTGAAGCATCAAGAATTGCTGGAAACTCAGAAAAACTGTCTAATTTATGTTGATTGCATACTGGAGGTGGATTGGTAAGAATGCTCATGGAATAGATCTTGTAACTAGATTGTTTTACCTTTGTTTTTCTTTTAGTGTGAAGTCTTGAAGTGATGGCTTCTCCATTATACAAGCAAATCTCTACCGGGTAGCCTAAACCCTTAAACCCCTAGGGTTTGACTGCAATAATGGGTTTTGGCCCATGAATCCTTAACTGAACACTCTACCATTATAGGAGATGATAACACATTGTATCATATGTCAGTACCAAAATCCATTAAGAGGATACAATAGGGTGAAGAGAATGGAGAACTAACCCTAGGTCTGGCATCTCTATGTGACAGACCGGTTTGATGAGTGCAGTGCCTGAGAATTGAGGGGTAGATCATTGAAAAAGGGTTTGAATGTGGTAGAAGAGTATTTTGGAGGTTTGCATTATATTTCATGGTCAGTGGTGGTCACCCATTAGGAGGACCTATTCAGTTTGTGAAAGGTGTCAGTCAAATAGGTCTAATAGCCCTATTAGGTCTATTAGTGCAGCACCAGTTGGGATATCTACAAGTTGTTTTGGTACTGAAAACTGAGATATTGTTTAGAACTCCCAAAAGTGTATTTGAAAACATAATATGTTTGTATAGAACCTTAGGGTGTCAAAATTTATCACCCAATTCCTTCAAAAGGAGACCAAATAGCAACCGGTTTAGTTTGTGGGCAAGGGAGCCAAACTTGAAGTTTCGGCGGAGCTAGACCATGAAATATTATTTCATTTATGTTAGTGTGTTGTGAGCATACCCCTCCAAGGATCGTTGTGTTGAACTGGTCAAGTGGGCCATTCAAACCCTAAAACCTAGTAGTAGCCCACTCAATGTATGCAAGGGTGTGTGTAGTCACACAAGAACTTTAGAAGTGTTAGTGTCTGTAAGTGGACATAGTGGAGCCTTGGGGTTTTCCAAGGTGTTGTTTGGTGTCATTGAACCATTTCTTTACTTTTTGAGATTGTGTAAGGATCATTGGAAACATGGATTACTGGTTGAGTCTGTGAACCTTAGAGATTGGCTGGTTCAAGGTTAACTTCCTTTCGGTATGTTGCTTACTCCTCATCATATTGGTATCGGAGTAGGATTTTAAAGATCACTTGGGTGGTGTGGTCTTAGTGTATGTCAGAGGAAGATATTGAAATAGGGGGTGACATAATAACTCCTAAGAGTATGTCACAAGATGCAGTGAAGAAGTTGATTGAAGAGATGCTTGAGTCCAAGCTTGAAGAATTGAAAAAGACTAAGGATAAGGAAGATGGAAGTGACATTGATGAAGAAGGGGATAAAGAAGATGAGGAATCCTCTAAGTGGGTAGAGGAGATACCTGTAGATCAGAGGGCATTTGTAGATGCCTTAAGGTCAATCAATAGGGACACTATTGATGGGTTGCCTATACATAGTGGAAGTATGGAAGCATAAGAGGTGATAGACTGGATTGAGACATTAGCCAGTCATTTTGAGTACAAATAAATCCCTGAAGATAAGAGAGTTAAGTTGGAAAAAGCAAGGTTGAAAGGGTCTGCTCTTACATGGTGAAAATACGTACAAGGGGAGAGAGTTAAGGAGGGAAAAAGTATGATAACCTCCTGGGAAAGGATGAAAGCTAAAGTCAAGACACAATTCATGCCCATTGACCATGAAGTATAGATGTATAGAAAATTGCAGAACCTCGGACAAAGAGACCTTGATGTGAATGCATATATGGAGGAGTTTCATAAACTCAGTCTCAGATCAAAGAGACAAGAAGAGGAGTTAGAGAAAGTGGTTAGGTACTTGAACGGCCTAAGGATGAACATACAAGATGAGATTAGCATCTTGGCACTAGAGACAATGAGCAAGTATTTTTAATTGGCCCTAAGGGCAGAAGAGAAACTAAAGAGAAGAAGTGAACATAGTAATAGAGGAAAAGGAGGGAGAAGTTTCAGAGGCAGAGGCAGTTTTGGAGGAATAAATTATAACCAAAGGTCTAGTGGCGAGTCTAGCCAAGGAGAGAAAGTTGGGGAATCAAGTAGCAAAGGAGGATACCATGGGAGAAAACCTAATGGAAGAGGATCCAAGTTCTTCAGTATGAGATGCTATAACTGCAATCAGATGGGGCACTCGACCTACAAGTATCCACAGAAGGCCTCAACTTCTCATGGTGGTGAGAGGAGAACCACTTTGACTCAAGAAGATGCAAGGAGTGTGACATATCCTGAAGTGAATTTGACATCAGAGATGGGAGAGAACTTGATGATCAAGAGGACACTACTAAAGGAACCAGTGAAGACTGAGCCACCCCAAAGGAAGGCTTTGTTTAGAGTCAACTGCAAGATTCAAGGTAAGGTTTGTAAATTTTTCATAGATTTAGGGTCTACTGATAACATTGTATCTTTGGAAGCAGTAAACAAGTTGAACTTGGAGAGAATACCCCATAGTTGTCCATATAGAGTCAGTTGGGTGAACAAAGGGCAACACATACTCATCAATGAACAAGCATGGCTAGACTTCAGTATTGGGGGGTATAAGGATAAAAATTTTTATGACATCCTTCCAATGGATGCTTGCCATCTTTTTCTTGGTAGACTATGGCAGTTTGACAAAAAGGATCATCATGATGGAGAAAAGAATGTTTACTCCTTCCAAAAGGATGGCGTGACCTTTAGGATACAGTCTGTGGTAGAAGGGGATCCACAGCATGTAGGATCTAGTGTGATGATGGTAGGGGAAAAATAATTACTTGATACACTAAAGGAGGAAGGTGGAGTAGGTTTTGCTTTGATTGTGAAGCCCAAGGAAGAAAGGAAGAAGGGTGTGAGTGAGGTAGGACCTAAGGAGGTCAGGGAACTGCTAGAATGGTACAAAGGAGTGGTTGCAAAAGACACATCGGACTCACTGCCACCTATCAGAGATATTATTCATCAAATTGACCTCATACCAGGAGTAGTACATCCCAACAAGGCAGCATATAAAATGACCCCACATCAGAATGAAGAGATAGCTAGGAAAATTCAGGAGCTCCCAGATAAAGGGTTGATAAGAAAGAGCCTTAGCCCATGTGCAATGCCTACTATTTTAGCCCCAAAGAAGGATGGGAAATGGTGACTTTGTATTGATTCTAGGGCTATCAATAGGATAACAATAAGATATAGGTTTCCTATTCCAAGGATAGAGGACCTAATGGATTACTTAGGGGGACTACCTATTTCTCTTAAATTGACCTCAAGAGTGGATACCATCAAATAAGGATAAGAGAGGGGGATGAATGGAAGACTGCTTTTAAAACCAATGAAGGGTTGTATGAATGGGTTGTGATGCCTTTTGGTCTTTAAAATGACCCTAGAACCTTTATGAGACTAATGAATGAAGTGTTGTAGGATTTTATAGGGAAGTTTGTGGTAGTCTACCTTGATGACATATTGGTGTTCAACAGGAGAAAGGAGGAGCACTTGAAACACTTGGAGATAGTCTTGAAATGGCTGCAAGAGCAGAAGTTGATGATAAATTTAGAAAAGTGACTTCATGAAGCAGGAGTTGGTGTACTTAGTCTTTTTCATCTCTAAGGGTGATTTGAAGATGGATTCTTCCAAGGTAGAGGCTATTTTGAAATGGCCTACACCTAAGACAATGAGAGAGGTAAGAATTTATCATGGGTTGGCAACATTTTATAGTAAATTCATTAGAAATTACAGTGATATTTGTGCACCTATGTTGGAAACCATCAAGGGTGGTGGTAGGGTGAAGTTTGTGTGGACCAAAGAAGCAGATATGAGTTTTGAGTGTTTAAAATAGAAAGTTGCCAAGTACCCAGTCCTAGTATTGCTGGATTTCAGTAAGGTCTTCACCATTGAATGTGATGCAAGTGATTTGGCTATAGGAGCAGTATTGAACCAAGAGGGGAGACCGGTGGCCTTTTTCAGTGAAAAACTAAATGAAGCAAAGAGGAAGTAATCCTCATATGATTTAGAGTTGTCTGCTATGGTACAAGCTCTGAAAAAGTGGAGGCATTACTTTCTTCCTAAGGAATTTATTGTGTATACTGACAATCATTCTCTTAGTTTTTTGAATGGATAGGAGAAACTCAGTCATAGACATATGAAATGGGTTAAAAGTCTTCAAGCATACTCCTTCATCATCAAGCACAAGAAAGGGGTATCGAATAAGGTTGCATATGCTCTAAGTAGGAGGGTGTTGACAATGTAAGAAGTGCAGTTGTAGAGTATGGGTGTTGAAGCACTCAAAGGATTGTATGAAGAGGACCAAGATTTTAAGGAAATATATAAGGTACATTGTCATTTTGTAAATGCTTTTCATGGAGAGTTTTCTGACTATACCTTGTAGGATGGTCTTTTGTTTAAAGGGTGTTAGTTATGTATCCCTAGAGGTTCAATGAGGGATAATATAGTAAAGGAGAAACATAGTGGTGGTTTAGGAGGTCACTTTAGGCTAAATAAGACTTTGGACCTAGTTAGGAGATTTTAGTTTTCTCCTAAGATGCAGATTGATTTCAGAAAGTTTGTGGAGAGTTGTATTGTGTGTCAGAGAGAAAAGGGGGTCTCAACCAATGTAGGATTATACCAACCTTTGCCTATACCAAGAAGACCATGGGAAAGTTTGAGTATGGATTTTTTGTGGTAGACAGGTCATGACAATGTGTTTGTTGTGGTAGACAGGTTCAGTAAGATGGCTCACTTTATTCCTTGTAAAACCACAAATGATGCTAGCTATATTGCAGTATTGTTTTTCAGAGAAATTGTTAGAATCCATGGGCTGCCTTTGAGTATTGTATCTAACTGGGACAACAAGTTTGTAGGGAATTTTTGGAGAACCTTGTGGAAAAGGTTTGGTACCAATTTATCTTTTATCTCAGCCTATCACCCTCAGACCAATGAAAAAACTAAATTTGTGAATAGGTCATTGGGAAATCTTCTTAGATGTTTGACAAAGGATCATGACAGTAGTTGGGATGTGGTGATACCTCAGGCAGAGTATGCCTATAATGATTCAATAACAGAAGTACATGTCTGATTCCTTTTGAGATAGTGTATGATAGTCATCAGAGAGGATTTTTTGAATTGAGAGATGTCTAGGGGTTGGACAAAAGGAGTGGGCATGCTGATGAATTTGCAGAGGCTATGAAAGAGGTGCATCAACAAGTTAGAGATGCCCTACAGTAGAACAGTCAAAAGGTTAAAGCAAGAGTGGATCAGAGAAGGAGAGATGTGCAGTATCAAGTGGGTTAAATGGTCATGGTTCATCTTAGCAAGGACAAGTTACCCAAGGGAAGCCATAGCAAGTTGATGATGAGAAGAATTGGACCTTGTAAAATTTTGGATAAATATGGTCCTAATGCTTACAAAATTGAACTCCTTGATGATATTGCTATTTCACCTATATTTAATGTTTCTGATCTAACATTGTATATGAGTCCCACTGAAGGAGAATGTGCAGGTGAATTTGTTCAGGAAAGAGGAATGGATAAAACACTTACCACCTAAGGCACCGACTAAAATGGAGTGCATTTTGGATAGCAGGGAAGCCAAGAAAACAAGCCACAAGACCTATTTTGAAAAATTAGTTAAATGGCAAGGTCTTCCTGGCTCTGAAGCTACCTTGATGCTGGAGGAAGATATCAAAAAGCAGGGTGGTGATTTGTATTAGTTAGTCTCTAAGAGGACTTGAGACAAAATTTCACACAGGGAGTATGGTGCAGGAGCACCTACCTATGAAGGCATGAACCAGGAACAAGATGATTTTATATTAGCTAGAAGAAATGTAATAAGACCCTATGGATCCTTTTTGTAATTCAATTTCCTAGGAGTGTGACAAGTTTGTCCATGTTGGGGTCACATTGTCATCTAGGGTGTGGTAGAGCAAATTGAGTCAATAAAGGTCACAATGGTCTAAATTGAGGGATCAAGTGACCACAAGTCTATTTGAGTCATTTTTCTTGTTTTAAAATCAAATGTAATCATTTTGGGGGACTGTGACAGTCTAGAGTCTAAGTTGGTCGAATTATGCAAAAGTTATCATATTGTCAATTTGTTGTCTTGACAATTTTGCACTTTTTGTAAGTTGTGATTATCCAATGGTCAGTTCAGTTTGAAAAATAGTTGGAGGAGGTTGTATTCATTTGGGAAACAAATTTAAAGGCCCCAAAAATTGAAGAATGTATGTTGGTTGTGTTGGTTAACTTGAAAAATAATTTGAAGCATCAAGAACTGTTGGAAACTCAGAAAAAATGTCTAATTTATGTTGATTGCATACTGAAGGTGGATTGGTAAGAATTCTCATGGCATAGATCCTATAACTAGATTGTTTTAACTTTGTTTTTATTTCAGTGTGAAGTCTTGAAGTGATCGCTGCCCCATTCTACAAACAAATCTCTATCGGGTAGCCTAAACCCTTAAACCCCTAAGGTTTGACTGCAATAATGGGTTTTGGCCTATCAATCCCTAACTGAACACTCTATTGTTACAGGAGATGATAGGCCACTATATCATATATCAGTACCAAAATCCATTAAGAGGATAAAACAGGGTGAAGAGTGTTGGTTCCCAAAACCATAGATTGGAAATAAAAAAGAACTTGCCAAATTCCTCACTGATCCAATCAATTCTGGCCAATGAACAGGAATGGTTGAAGACGAAATTCCTCTACACTTCAGGCTCCACTAGACCTAGGCAAGTATACCTTAAAATCCAAATCACAAATATATTTATTTATAGTGAATTTAAACTTAATGCATAAGCTGTTTACAGGCTTGGCAAACTAACCTACAACTTTGCTATATTGTGTGCTTTTAATTGCTTAAATATGAAAAATAAAGTGTATTTGATTATAATTGAATATTTGTAAGAGAATGTTGTTGGAACTTTAAGTAATTATGAAAGAACAATACTAATAGGACTAAGAAGTATGTTTCCCTGATGAGGACCTTATGCACACCAAAATTACTCACAAATACTAACAATAGACCAGTGCCTTATCTAACAATTAATGTGTTACTTAGTGGACAAATATTTTAATCAACTTTGGAGACAATTTTAAAAACTCACAATATGTAAGACTATCACTGCAATGGTTTCATTATGTGTTGCAATAAAAACAAAAACAATTATGTTTCCTATACAACAACATGTGATGGCACACTACAACAAATCTAAATTAGATTTACCCAAAGGACTTGATTCATCAACACAATGTAACACAAAATGATCTGAAGATAAAACAATGAATCTTATATATTTGTTTTGGAATAAAAAGATGTACAAAATTTGCAAACTCACAAGTACTTCATGATGTTCTTGCTTGCACAAAATATAACTTTTCATTCTTATAGACTTTCCTTAACATAATACTAGCAATCCCAATAGAGCAATGTGAAAAAAGTCCTCCTCTCCTCTACATACAAGATGACTCCTTATACATATGTGAGTCAAAAGACACAAATGAAAGGACACACTGTTTCATCAGTATAAACTAAAAATTGTCAAAAACCTAACTAATAAAATCTAATTGTAATGACAACCATAAACATTACAAAACATATTATAATGACACAAATTAACTTTTTCCATCCAACCTCTGACCGCACTTCGAAATATTCCAAAGATATCGTTCATCTTTGTAGGTTCAAGCTTTAAAGATGATATCTTTGACTACCACTTCCAATGTAACAAAATTCTCCAATTGTTCCCTTGTTTTAGTCATTTCCAAGGTATCCTCATGGGTGATGTTAAGGGTTGCACTGAGTAGTGATCTGCAATCAGAAATCCATTAGCCTTTATCCTTTATCATCCCTGTATCATACACAACATTTGGGAATCCATTTTGGATAATCCTCTGACACTCCTCATATTCAATTTTTAATTCAGTGTTAAATTTCTCATGAGCATCAATCAATTTCTTGACCTTGCTGACCACTTTGTCACTTTGTGTTTTATCTTGCAATACACATTTAATCTATCATAAATTCTCTGGTGTGATACAATATTATCCATATTTTTCTGATAAATAGTCTATAATTCCTCTAATACTTTCTGCAAATTCCCATATCTTTTAGTGATCAGCACACATGTTGCATCCGCTCTGATAGTTCACACCAGTTTCTTTAACTTATTGTACTCCTGTAATAATTCATCATGCCTCTTTTTTATGTTTGAAACATCTGTAATCTGTGGCACTAGATGACCACCTCTCTTCAATATTCTTCATACAAAACTTTGTATTTTTCCTTTTCTGCTATTTCCCTCTTCATCTGAGCTTTGTTCAACTTTGAAAGATCTTTCCACATCTCTGCTGTGACCATGGGATCTATTTCTCCAACTTTTAATTTCATCATATGGCCAAAGGCCTTGTCAACATATATAGTCTTTGACCTCTTATTTGAGGGATAGAGGGCCCATAAAACCATAGCCTCATCATCTGGATCATATCTTGATCCAATAAAAATATCATTAACACCCTGAATGTCTAACTTAAAATCTTTCTTATCTGAATGCAACAAGCTATCAAAAATAAAAGATGCACTAAGGTCCAAACAAGGAAAAAGAATGATTTCTGCCTCTAAGAGAAGTTGTCTTCCCCTTTGAGGGGTCATGCTCTCTAACTCATAATTAATCTCTGCCTTTAGCTCCCTGAGCATTTCTGCCTCATTCTCTGGTGTCACATCTGGCATTGCCTCTCTCAATTTCTTTACTTTAAAATGATAGATAAGGACTTAAACTCATTCGACTTAACAAATTTGTCATCTGATACAAAAGATGTATGCTCTTCTAGCCTAGCATATGAATCTACATTTAATGTTGCTACAATTTTGTCTTGAGCATATGGGTCATCTTCTTTTTTTGGTACTTGAAGCTTAGAAACTATTTCATTCTCTCTAGAATCACTCTCCACATCCTGTTCTTCTTCTCTTTCCATATCCCCAAGTCTTTTCTTCCTTTCTTCCGATCTTCTTTCCAAGTCAACAACAACGTTTGCAAGTTCTTCTAACTCTTTGTTCTTGCACAGGCCCTCATAGTCATCATACTCATGGAGATAATATCCCAAGTTTTGTCTTTTTTTTTCCATGTGGATGTAACCTTCTGGGTTGTAGTTCTTCCTTGGCATGTGCATATACAGATTGAATTCATCCACTAGCTTCTTATTTATGTCTTCATAAGCTCTGGTAGAGACTATTCTGAAATCTCCAAACTGAAGAGTCCTAGATAAGAAGGCTTGCTTGTGGGAACACCCAAAGTGTTGTGCATTAGAGACACTCAATTGTCTCACAATCTCCATGTAAGCAATTCGGTTTGGCACAAGCTTTGGTAGCACATAGGGAGAACCTTAGAATCCAAAAACCCTAACAAATGTGAAATCTTTGCAAGTATACCAATCTCCCCAATTATGATTGACTCTGGTATCCTTGTATTCATGTGGCCTAAGAAATATTTTAATCACTTATGAGAATGACCCTTCACATGGCACATTATAAACCCTGAACAATGGTTTAACAAAAAATTCCTCAAATCTCACATAGTGAAATTTATCATACCTCGAATCCCACAACGACACCCACAACTATACAGGTAGATCTTGTCCATCCTTTCCCTGAGGATTTACCCTTAAGCCATCTGGCCATAGTCCTTTCAATCTTCCATAGAACAACACAATATGCATCAATAGTGAATAATGCTTGAAGGAATTGTCAAGGTTATTCTGAAGATTCAAAAAACCCTCATGTTGTTTGTCAACCAGATAGGTTGCATAATCAAATTGTCTTGGTTTGTGCCTTTGACTATCTTCTACAAGAATCAATGGTCCCATCTATGCTACATCTGGATCTTCCATTCCTCCTACCTTTCCGCAAGCCATATATGTGTACTGTAAATACTCTTAGAAAATATTTACATCATAGGGTGTACCATCTTCATTAGTTAGCTTCACTTTCTCCGCCCTGTGGATGGCTTAGTTCAATCCTTGATAGGTCGTGTCCATGGTTCCACATTCTTCTTCCAATTCCTCAAATGATAGAGGCATCTCTGCTTCATAACTCAGATCAAACACTTCATAGATTGTGGTTGTATTGAAGCAAATAAATGCATCACCATTGGGAAATTGGATGCATCTCTTCATAGCATTGTAGTTCTTAACCAAGGTTTTCAACAATTCAATATTTACGAATACATTCAGAACTATGAGCTTACCTAGACCTATAATCCATGGATTAGATATTGGCATCGAATTCTATCTTCATGAGTAATGGTAGACGAACAATTCATGCCCCCTAACCCTAGTCCAGACATCACCAATTTCCTTATAATCATCCTCTAGTTGATCACGGATAGGAAAATTAACCTTAGACCTTCGGGACTTGGCTGTTGGTGAGTTCATCTGGTCGATCATGTCCTGATTCAACTTCCACTTCTGCATGGTTTCTCCACCTTTAGATTTCTTCGAGGCACTATCAGAAACTTCAATGACCTTCATCTTTCCTTTAGAACTAGAACCCTCCATATTTGAATTTTTCAAGCCTTCTGAAATTCAATTCTCTACAGTTCAATTTCACTTCAATCTTTTTGTTCGCTTCAATCTGTTATGAAAATTTCTTGAACAAACTCCCATATATAGATTTGATACATTAGAAGCATTAACTCAATTAAAATCTTTCTATGATCTTCTTCATATGAACACAGACCTACCCATTGTCTGCATTTAATAATGGTGGGCCGATCTATTTAAAATCATATTTGACAACGGCTAATCGGCACAACTCCTCCCGATGATTCAATCACTTGGTGCCACTTGTATGGTATGTTTTTCCAATTTGTACATGCAATGATGATGCGACTTTCTGTCTTTTTGATCAGTGTAGGTTTCCCTGATCAATCCATCGGGCTTCGGTGTAGCCATTTTTCTTTCATTCTACTGAACCTGACATATCCCAATGAATCCTCTTTCCTGTTCATCATGTTGTAAACCTTATCGGGTGTCGGGACAACCTATCTTATGTTTCTCCGATGACCCGATGAGATCAAGCTCCAACTTGTCTATCTTTATGTTATTCTAGTCTATCCACCTATGTTCCCCCGATGAGGTCTCCTTCTTAGCAACTACCTCAGCTTCCTCATTGGGTACTAGCGTAGCAGAAATTGTCTTCTTCTGATTAGCCGATATTATCCTGATGAATTCACCTTGTTACTTTCCTAGTCACTTCTTTCGGTGAAGGCTATCCCGATCATTTTCATCCGCCATGATATCCATTCTATCAGGTATCGGGGTAGCTATTTTTACACTTTCCGATATCTCGATGACTTCAAAGTATCCACTCCACATTCTCCTTCATCTATGTAAGTTATATCGATAGCATCATCAGCTATCGACATAACACTTTTCTCATGCCTCTGATACTGAATGTTATGTCGATGAACCCTCCATTATGAATTTCTTTTTAGTTCTCCTTTGGAGTGGTCGGTTTGGGTTATGTCGATAGATCCTTCCATTGTTTTGACTAATCAGTCTTGTCGGGGTAACTTGTGCTAATAACTCAAATTTTAAAATCATGCAAATTAAGCTCCTCTTCATGAATGTTGATGCTTCCAATCTTCCATGGAGACTTCATATGTTCTAATAAAATGTCAGATTCCATCACATAAGCCCAATCTCTATCATGTGCAAAACTGTTCTTATAAGGATCCCAATACTATCATAATGAAACCTCTTCATGTAGTCCCCACTCAATGCCAACCCTTAACATGCCCAAGTGATACTTGTCCATTCAGGAAATAGGTTACAGTTGGATTTTTCTGATGCTCCAACATAGCTCCTGCACATACAACCCAGTAGTAAATGCTCTTATGATAGAAATATACATAGTATGGATCATTTAAATAGCATAAAAATATTTTGCAAAAATATGTGCTAGCAAAGAGGATGGGTAACTAACCCTATGTCTGGCATCTCTATGTGACAGACCGATTTGATGAGTGTAGTGCATGAGAATTGAGTGGTAAATTGAAAAAGGGTTTGAATGTGTAGAAGAGTATTTTGGAGGTCTACATTATATTTCATGGTCAATGATGATCACCCATTAGGAGGACCTATTCAGTTTGTGAAAGGCGTTAGTCAAATAGGTCTAATAGCCCTATTAGGTCTGTTAGTGCAGCACTGGTTGGGATATCTGCAAGTTGTTTCGGTACCGAAAACTAAGATATTGTTTAGAACTCCAAAAAGGGCATCTGAAAACATAATTTGTTTGCATAGAAGCTCAGGGTGTCAAAAGTTATCACCTAATTCCTTCAAAAGGAGGCCTAATAGCAATCGGTTTAGTTTGTGGGCAAGGGAGCCAAAATTGAAGTTTTGGTGGAACTAGACTGTGAAATCTTATTTCATTTGTGTTAAGGTGTTGTGAGCATGCCCCTCCAAGGACCATTGTGTTGAACTGGTCAAGTGGGCCATTCAAACCCTAAACCCTGGTAGTAGCCCACTCATTGTATGCAAGGGTGTGTGTAGTCACACAAGAACTTGAGAAGTGTTAGTGTTTGTAAGTGGACATAGTGGAGCCTTGGGGTTTTCCAAGGTGTTGTTTGGTTTCATTGAACCATTGCTTGACTTTTTGAGATCATGTAAGGATCATTGGAAACAGGGATTACCGGTTGAGTTTGTGAACCTTAGAGATTGGTTGGCTCAAGGTTAACCTCCTTCCGATCTGTTGCTTACTCCTGATCACCTTAAGACACCATAGGTCCCATAATGACCCAATATGGTGTCATAAGGGGTCATATGTTGTCCTTAGGGGTCATATGGTATCCCATGACCCCTTAGGACACCATATGACCCCTAATGACACCATATGGTGTCATAAGGGGTCATGTGACCCATAACAACATCGTATAGTGTCGTAAAGGGTCATATTGTGTCATAAGGGGTCATATGGTGTCCTAAGGGGTCATAGGACACAATATGACCCTTTAGGACACCATAGGACCCATAATGACCCAATATGGTGTCATAAGGGGTAATATGTTATCCTTAGGGGTCGTATAGTATCCCATGACCCCTTCGGATGCCATATAACCCCTAACAACACCATATGGTGTCATAAGGGTTCATAAGTGGTCATATGACCCATAACGACACTGTATAGTGTCGTAAAGGGTCATATTGTGTCCTAAGGGGTCATATGGTGTCTTAAGGGGTCATATGACACAATATGACCCATAAAGACATAGTTTGATGTCGTAAGGGGTCGTATGGTATCGTAAGGGGTCATAGGACACAATATGACCCCTTAGGACATCGTAGGACCCATAATGACCCAATATGTTGGCATAAGGGATTATATGTTGTCCTTAGGGGTCATATGGTATCCCATGACCCCTTAAGACACCATATAACCCCTAACGACACCATATGGTGTCATAATGGGTCATAGTGTGTCATAGGGTGGCAAGATGAACCATTATTATAATATAAAAAGTAGTGCCAATATTGTTTCAAAAAATTTGACATCTAAGGGATCATAAGACACAATATGATCCCTTAGGACACAATATGACCCCTTCCCCCCCTCTCTCTATCTCTTTCTCTCCCTTCCCCCTCCCTCTCTCTTCACCCCCTCCCCCCCTCTCCCCTAATCTCTCTCTCTCTCTCTCTCTCTCTCCCCTCTCCCTAATATCATATACTAATATATTTATAAATTATATTGTATATTAATATATTAATAAACAATAGATTAATTGTGTGCAAATTTAGTTATTGAATTTACTTATTAAAATCGAATGTCCAATTTATGTTTTACAAATTTCAAATTTGAAATTTTGGCTTGGGTTTGCTTTGGGATTTGGCTTGGAAGTGACAAGCCTAGAAAGTCAACTGAAAAAATGTGTTTTTCAGTATTCCTTGATTTTCCAGACTTTACAATGATGGCTGATGACTTTTTTTATAGCCAAAAATGATAAAACAAAAAGGGTTTTTAAGGACATTCTCAACTTTCCAACAATATAAGGCTTCTCTTTTTTTGACTTTAATAAATAATAATTATTTATTTTCTAATTGAATTCTGACAAAAGTCCTGATTGATATACTGATTGAAAAACACTCATAACTTTCAAACGGTATAACATTTTTTTGAATCCGAAACATGCTTCACATCCTATGATTTGTCTACTATAGGGAAAAATTAAAAAAAAAAAAAGAATTTCATAAGGTTTTAACCAAGTTAAGGTGGTCAGAAGTAGGAGTTTCTGAATTTTTGAAAAGCAGTAGTAAAAAATTCATAAATAATTATTTACTTTATAAAAAATTATAAAAAAATATGTGTCACATCCGGACATAAGTCTAATACTTATATTATAAATCTTATAAAAAATAATTATGATTTTATTGTGATTAGGGTGGTCAGACATATGCCTATTTCTTATCTTTTTCCTGAAATTTTAGTACCACTGCATTGAAATTTGAAATTTTCATCAAATAGGATTTTTCTTTTCCAAAAAACAACTAGTAGATTAGAAACTACATTCAATTTTCTATAGATTCTCTTCTTACATATTTTAAAAATAGTGTTCACAACTTATTCAAATTTTCATGTCAAGGTGCATAACTCCGATTTTCTGAAATTTCATTGCCACTTAAGGGCCTATTTTGGCACACCATGATCCTGCACATACCCTTATTCGAGGTTTATAGTCTTCGGTGATAAGTTTTGTGTAAGTTAGTAGATCTGATAATCATGTTTTTGGTTAGAATAGTGGTTATCAATGGTAACGTGTGATGATTTAGTTTGCGGATCTTGTAGATCATTTTTTATGATTTTTTGCATATTCTTGTTTGATGAGCCGTGTTCGGTGTGGAGCCTGATCAGTCTCCAAGTGGGAGATTGTTGAAATGTGGTGACTAATCAGCAAAGTACTGTACACTCAGCACGTATCCTCGTTGGGGTCCAGGGCCAGGCCGGGCCTCGGGCAGGGGTTCGGGGGCAGCAACCCTCGAGAAATTTTTTTTTGCCATTTTTCGTTGATGAAAACCGACATTGTTATAAAACCCTAAAAAAGCCGACTTTGTTTGTTGCCCTAAAAATGCATGTTATAAGCGGTTGGGATGCTTAAGGCATTGTAAGGTTGATGTACTCTTTTTGTTGGATAATAAGAAAGATTGGACGGCTGTGTATGGTGGACGTAACCCATTCTGGGTGAACCACGCTAAATCTCTGTGTTATCTGTGTCCTGTTTTATTTCTTTATCTTTTGTATTTAAATCTGCATATAATTGTTAGTTCATATTTGCTTCGGATCTGCTTGAAACCCTAACAATTGGTATCAGAGCGAGGTTTTCTATAAATTGGCAGGACTTTCAGATTTGAGTGGGAGCAATGGAGGATTCCAAATTCAAGGTTGAAAAGTTTAACGGCCAGAATTATCAGTTATGGAAAATGCAGATGGAGGATTACCTATATCAAAAGGATTTGTGGTGGCCATTGGAAGGAAAGGCAAAGAAACTGACCACAATATCAGATGAAGAGTGGGAAATTTTAGATAGAAAGGCACTGGGATCCATTCGATTGTACCTTGCGTCGTCTGTAGCATTCAATATAATAGAAGCAAAAACGATTGTAGATTTAATCCCAACATTGGCTAAGTTGTATGAGAAACCCTCGGCTTTGAATAAGGTATTTCTTATAAAGCATTTGTTTAATTTGAAAATGAGTGAGGGAGGATCTGTAGCAGAGCACTTAAATGAATTTAATACAATTACCAGTCAATTGTCTTCAGTAAAAATTACCTTTGTAGAAGAGGTTAGGGCTCTCTTGATTTTATGTTCTTTGCCAGAAAGCTGGAATAGCTTGGTTATGGCTGTAAGTAACTGTCTCTGGTAAAAATACTTTGGTATTTGATGATATTGTTGGTGTTATCCTAAGCGAGGAAATGCGAAGGAAAAGCACAGGTGAGACTTCAACATCATCGGGTAGTGTTTTGAATGTGGAGAATAGAGGAAGATCAAAGGAAAGAGGAAAAGGCCCTGGGAATGAGAAGTCACGAGGGAAGTCAAAGAAAGGACGCTCTCAATCTAGAGGAAAGAAAGATTGCTGGTACTGCAAAAAGCCTGGTCATCTAAAGAAAGATTGTTGGTCTCGGAAAAACAAAGAAGGAGACAAAAATGAAAATGACAGTAAGGAAGCTAATATTGCAAGTAATACTTTACAAGATGCTTTAATCTTATGTTTGGATAATGTTAATGATTCCTAGGTAATAGATTCTGGGGCTTCATTTCATGCCACACCCCATAGAAAATATTTTCTAGATTATGTTCAAGGTGATTTTGGATAGGTATATTTGGGTGATGATGAGCCCTGTCAAATTGTTGGAAAAGGAAAGATAAAGATCAAGTTGCAGAATGGTAATTGTATATGGTGAAAATGGATAACAAATAACAACAATATTGAAAGACTAAAATGGATTCAACCACCAAACCCTAGCCTAACAATGAACAAAGATCCACCATAACATATGAAGATAACCTAAGACAATGCAAATAACTCAAAATCACAAAGATTATACCATCACATGTCCAATAGGGTTTTGATCTCCATTTTTCCTATCTCCATTGATCTTGCTTGATATATTTGCTCTCAGATTTTTATATGCACAAGAGCTCAATAAAGAACGGAATGTGGTTGCAAGTGGAATTGTAGTGTAGCAAGTGATTAGGGCATTAGGCATTAGGGTTTGACAATGAAGAAAGCATCTCCTTAAATAGAAGACACAATATGAAATGGAGGGTTAAGATTGAGAGGTGTAAAAAGAGAGGTCGGCTAGGATTAGAGGGTAGGTAAAAGAAATACCAAAATAATGAAAGAGGTAGGTAGTGTAGGAAATAAGAGATGAATGACATGTGTCATGTGTAGAAAAAGATAATGAATTAATTAAATAAATAAAGATTTATTTAATTAATAGAAGAAGTGGGACAATTAAATAAATAAAATATTTATTTAATTTAGGAAAGGGATAATTTAAATAAATAAATGTATTTATTTAAATGAGAAATAAGGCTAGAAGAGGATAAATGAATTAATTAAATAAATGAAGATTTATTTAATTAATAGAAGAATTAGGCTTAGATAATTAAATAAATAAAATTTATTTAATTAGACATGACAATTTTAGGTGTCTACAGTAATGACTGGTTTCTGCAGGAGGTAAGACATGTTCCTAATTTAAGAAAAAATTTAATTTCTGCAGGGCAACTAGGTAGTGAAGGTTGCATAGTTACCTTCTCAGATAGTATGTGGAAGGTCACTAAAGGATCATTAGTAGTAGCTAAAGGTGCGAAGGTAGGCACATTATATCTATGTACTGGTAACACTTACTCTACCTTAGCTGCTACAGATAAAGTTACTGCAGGAACAACAACAATAAATGTTGCAAGAACAGATTCGATAATGTGGCACCATAGGCTTGGGCACATGAGTGAGAAAGGGATGAAAATCCTTCACTCCAAAAATCTATTGCCAGGACTAAAGAAGACTGATGTAGAGTTTTGTGAAAATTCTGTTTATGGTAAATAGAAAAGAGTCAGATTTCTCAAGGTTGGGAAAGAGAAGAAGAGTGAGAAGTTAGAGCTTGTACATTCAGATGTATGGGGACCGGCTCAGGTATCATCTCTTGGTGGCTCTTGTTATTATGTTATTTTTATTGATGACTCAACCAGAAAAACATGGGTATATTTCCTAAAACAAAAATCAGATGTTTTTGAAACTTTTAAGAAATGGAAAGCTTTGGTTGAGAATGAGACAGGGAAAGAGTTGAAGTGTCTCAGATCGGATAATGGAGGTGAGTATTGCAGCAAAGCAACTGAAGATTACTGTTCCTTAAATGGGATTCGGAAGTAGAAGACAGTTCCAGGAACTCCACAGAAAAATGGTGTGTCAGAGAGAATGAATAGGACCATCATGGAATGTGCGAGGAGCATGAGATTGCATGCTGGATTGCCCTTACATTTTTGGGCAGATGTTGTACATACTGCTGTCTATTTGATAAATAGAGGACCTTCAACCCCTTTGGATGGTGGTATTCCAGAGGAGGCATGGACTAGTAAAAAGGTAAATTATTCTTTTCTAAAAACTTTTGGTTGCGAAGCTTTTGTCCATGTTGATAAAGAAAACAAAACCAAGCTTGATGTTAAATCTCAGAAATGTACCTTCATTGGATATGGGATAGATGAATATGGCTATCGGTTATGGGATTTTGAAAATTAGAAAATAATTAGAAGTAGAGATGTTATATTCAATGAGAAGGTTATGTATAAAGAACAGATGCAGGAGAAGAAGCATGAACAGGACAAACAAGAATATGTGGTGTTGGATGAGATTCCTGAAAATGAAATGCCACAGGTACCTGATGCTCAGCAACAACAGATTATCCCACAAACTCCTGCAAGTGTTAGACGTTCTACGAGGACAAGTAGACCCCCTGAAAGATTTTCTCCTTCTTTGTATTCTATTTTATTAACGGATTCTGGTGAGCCAGAAGAATATGAAGAAGCAATGCAGGTAGATGCCAAACAACAGTGGGAGCTAGGCATGAAAGAGGAGATGGACTCCTTGATGAAAAATACGACTTGGGACTTAGTCCCTTTACCTGCAGAAAAAGAGCCTTTCCTAACAAATGGGTTTATCGGCTAAAGGAGGAGGAAGGAGGTCAGAAAAGATATAAGGCCAGACTTGTGGTAAAAGGTTTTGCACAGAAAAAGGGTATAGATTATGATGAAATATTTTCTCCAGTTGTAAAAATGACTTCAATTAGAACTGTACTTAGTCTTGTGGCTGTAGATTATTTACATCTTGAACAATTAGATGTCAAAACAGCTTTTCTCCATGGAGATTTGGAGGAGGAAATTTACATGTTGCAACCATAGGGATATGAGGTCAAAGGTAAGGAGAACTTGGTGTGCAGGTTGAAGAAAAGTTTGTATGGCCTGAAGCAAGCACCCCGACAATGGTATTTAAAATTTGATAGTTTCATGGCTGAACACGGTTATCATAGATGTCATTCTGATCAATGTGTATATTTTAAGAGATTTGATAATGGTAGTTATATTATCTTGTTGCTTTATGTTGATGACATGCTTGTTGCTGGGTCTAACATGCAACATATAAATGATCTTAAACAGAAATTAGCCAGGTCATTTGCTATGAAGGATTTGGGTGCAGCTAAGCAAATTCTTGGTATGAGGATTACACGGTACAGGAAAAATAGAACCTCGAATTTGCCCCAAAGTGAGTATATAAAGAAGGTGTTGAAAAGATTTAACATGCAGGATGCAAAAGCAGTTAGTACACCTTTGGCTAGTCATTTCAAATTGACTAAGGAGATGTGCCCAAAGGCACAGGAAGAGGTTAATAAAATGTCTAACATCCCGTATTCATCAGCTGTTGGCAGTCTGATGTATGCAATGGTATGCACAAGGCTAGATATTGCACATGCAGTGGGAGTTGTGAGCAGGTTTATGAGTAATCCGGGTATGGAACATTGGAATGCTGTGAAATGGATTCTTTGGTATTTGAAAGGAACTACTACGAAGGCATTATGTTTCAAAGGATCTAATGCTTCTCTAAGTGGATTTGTTGACTCTGATCTGGCGGGTGATATTGATTCATGGAGGAGTACTACAGGGTATGTTTTTACTATAGGGGGAACTGCAGTCAGTTGGGTTTCTAGGCTGCAAAAGGTTGTTGCACTTTCAACCACTGAAGCTGAGTATGTTGCTGCTACAGAAGCCAGCAAGGAGATGATTTGGTTACAATGTTTTCTGGAGGAATTGGGTTAGACACAGGAGGATCACCCATTTTATACTGATAGCCAGAGTGCCATTCATCTTGCGAAGAACTCTGCTTGTCATTCAAGGACAAAGCACATTCAGCTCAGGTACCACTTCATCTGGATTGTTTTGGAGGAGGGTCAGTTAAAGCTTGAGAAGATTCACACAAGTGAGAATCCCGCCGATATGTTTACAAAGGCAGTTCCATAGGAGAAGCTGATTTCTTCATCAGTTTCTGTTGGTCTTCTTGATTGATAATTATGGAATTTATACCAGTCAAGTCCTAGTGTTTTATCCAGCAGATGTTGCATGTACAGTGGTGTCGTGTAGTATCAGTCTCCAAGTGGGAGATTGTTCGGTGTGGAGCCTGATCAGTCTCCAAGTGAGAGATTGTTGAAATGTGGTGACTGATCAGAAAAGTACTATACACTTAGCACGTATCCTCACTGGGGTTAGGGGGCGGCAGCCCCCGACAAATTTTTTTTTGCCATTTTTCGTTGGTGAAAACCGACATTGTTATAAAACCCTAAAAAAGCCGACTTTGTTTGTTGCCCTAAAAATGCATGTTATAAGCGGTTGGGATGCTTAAGGCATTGTAAGGTTGATGTACTATTTTTGCTGGATAATAAGAAAGATTGGACGGCTGTGTATGGTGGACGTAACCCATTCTGGGTGAACCACATTAAATCTCTGTGTTATCTGTGTCCTGTTTTATTTCTTTATCTTTTGTATTTAAATCTGCATATAATTGTTAGTTCATATTTGCTTCGGATCTGCTTGAAACCCTAACAAGCTGACCTTTGGGAAGCATGTGGACATTTTGTTTTGGTCCGCTTAATTTTTTTTGGTTCAGATTGAATTCGACTTGTGTAAACATTTCATCTTTTATGACGTGTTCTTAAAGCCGACTTGGTGGTGACCTAAATTTGGTGATGCAGATATATAAGACAGGTTTATTTGATCATTTTGGTATTTTGATGATTGTGTGGGATATGTGTATGAGCGATTGTGCGAAGTTTCACGTGCACAAGGTAAAGATTGGTGCTCTAGTATGTTGCATAATATCATAACAGAGGAGTCTTGCAAATAGAGTAAGAATATTTATGTGCTTAAGCAGAACTATATCCAGGCATTTTTTGATGCTACTTCATAGTTAAAAAATTCATTGTAAACTCTTACAAACATTTGTAAGGCAGTGAGCCTTTTGGATTGTTTGAGCAGTGATCTCTAGGCAGTGTGCTCGAATGCATGTGCATTCCCCTTATGTAATATTTCTATACTTTTAGCAGAGTATATTAATATTATGGGTTAGAATCCCACCATGGTTTTTCCCTTAACAGGTTTCCACGTAAAAATCTTGGTGTTATGGTGTTGTTGATCTTTTCTTTGTGTTTCTACACTCTAATTTCTTTTATAAGAATTAAGTGGTTTAATGAAAATATTGTCAAAGTTAAAAATTGCAGAACACTAATTCACCCTCCCCTCTCAGTGTTCCTTGATTCCAAAAATTGGTATCAGAGCCTAGTTCCACAGAGGAAGCCTAAAAAATTGAGATTGATTTGGGAAGGTGAATCAATGGATTCTGACAGTCTTAGAAAGAAGCTAGCTTTTTCTCTTTAAGATCTTGATCATGCACAAGATGAGAACCTACAAGTGAAATAAAATCTCAAAGATGCTGAAGAATACATTGAGACATTGAAGGACCAGTTGAACAAATCAAGGGAAAAGACAAAGGAACTTGTTGATCAGCTTAAGCATAAGGAAAGTTAGAGCATTGATGAAGAATCCTTGACGAAAAAGATAGAAGAATGTGGAAGACTAGCTAGAGCGAATACAATCTAGAAGAATGAAATGGAAGCTATTATGATGAGATTGACAAAAAAGATTGAAGAAAGGAAGAAAAATGAAGAAAATCTTGCTTAGTCCCTGAAAGACAAATCTGAAGAATGTTGTAGACTTGATAGTGAGAATGGACACAAGATGCTAGACAAAATGAGGATCTTGAAAGGTAGATCATTTTTATTAGATATGATCTTGATGTTGCAAATGAATACAACGAGAAGTATCAGATCAGTTTAGCTAAGCTTGATGAAATGCTTGCAAGTCAGAAGAATCCTAACGACACTTAAGGTCTTGGTTTCAAGAAAGGTGAAAGCTCCAAGTCAGCAAGACAAAATAACAACTCAAGAAAGCCTCCAATAAGACAACCTAATGCTTATAAATTCAATGGAAATTGTTTTGTTTGGAATAAATTTGGTCATATGGCAAGTTAATGAAGAAATATGATGATCAATAATGCTTCATCTTTTACCCGTCTATGTTTCAAATGCAATAAATATGGTCATAAGGAAAATGTATGCAAAAGTACGATGAATGACCTTCAAGATAAGAGAAATATTATATGTTATGCATGTGGTATGTTTGGAAATATTTCTAATCAATGCAGATCAAAGAGAAATCAGATGAATTTTAGATCTATGCAAGGAAATGTTGTTTACTATGCTTGCAACAAATCTAGTCACATTGCTAAATATTATAGAAGCAGAAATGTGAATAGAAGAGGTCCAGAAGACAAGAACAAGACTGAGAAGCCAAATGAGAAGGGAAAAGAAAAATTTGAGAAGATCATAGATCAGATGAAGAAGACATGGGTTAAGAAGACTGATTTAGAGGCAGGAAGTGGGTCAGCACTTGATTCTAGTGCTGGAACTACATCTAGTAACTGAACCTATACATTTGACCTTGGGGGAATTATAATACAAATCTTTCAAACCCCTTGTTTGAAGATCTATGTTTATTTCGAGTAGGTTGCAGAAGTGTTTATGATTGTAGTAGATTTCCAGAAGATTTGAACCTATTTGGAGATCCGGTGAAGAATTTATGTTAGATATAAAGAATCCAGAAGAATTAGGGCAAAATGCATTTATTGTAGTGAAAAGTTAGGTCTATGGTGAATAAAAGGTAACTTTTCCTCTTAATTTTTCACTTTGTGATCGAAGCGAAGAAGTATAGAGAGCTCTGCAAAGAAGGCGATCAAGCAAATTTTGGTGCTATTGATTTAGCGAGTAAACATAATTTGATTAATTTGGTGAATAATCAATGAAAACCCATCTTTCAGTTGAATTTTTAAATTTGAATCTATAAGAATGGTTGTATCTAGTACTACAACCCCTCTGGTTATTAATATCACTGAGCGTGCTCGTCTTAACTTCAAAAATCATCCATTCATTTGAATGGAGGATGATCCGAAGAGTGATTTTTTGTCCATACCCCATGGAGTATTGTCGATTGAAGATATAAGGGTTTACACTCATGGTTTGATTGAAGAATTGGGAAGCTCCCAACTACTAAATATTTTCAACAATTGGTTATCCGATCAAAGTTCCATGTTGAAACTTGAATTTCAAGAATTGGAAAGCAAGGGTTTTGTTCAATTTGTGAAATTTTTGATGGCGTATGAACAAGAGTGGATTCAATATATTTTGAGTCATGTTCATGATGAATTCATATGGTTGGATAGGCTGCATAAGATCACAAAAGGTGTGATACAATAAATAACAAGGTTATGTGCATCAGGTCCATTTCCATCTCTGAAAACAGTGAAGAATGACATTGTAACCAATGCAACTGGATCAAAGTTTGATAAACATGCAATGACTATTGATGATATTTTGGAGGATGACATCCAGTTTGCATCTATGGTGATAGGCTACAAGATTTATTACTCCATCCAAATTAACTTTGTATCTGGTATTGTAGTATACGTTGCATATGAGATGTTAAGGGATAACAAGAAGTATGATCTTTGTAAGTTGCTCCGAAGTGAGATCATCAAGAATTTGAAGAACAAGGAAAACAAGAAGCGCCCCTTTAAATATAGTACCCTACTTTTGTGTTTATTCTTCTATTTCAAGAATGAGATTCTGGGAATTGGTTCGGTATAGTGGGCATTTGATAGGCCCATGGGAATGCAAATTCGGGAGTATCTATACTGCTCTAGTGATTCCAAAGCCTAAAACAAAAATCTATGGGGATATTTTAAGAACTTCTAGGATGAAATGCATGAGAGGGAGAGAATTCTGAAAGCTATTATGGAGAAATATGTTGATACCATATGTTTCATGGTTGACACCGATCAATGTTTGATGGAAGTGGTAGAAACTCAAACTTCATGGATTTTACCAATAGGATATGAGGTTTATGAGCAAATTTTGGAACTGTATGCTCAACATTTGTTGAGACAATCGATCAAATCTAATGAAGAAAGGTTTGAAACCTACAAAGAGAAGAGCCTAAAACTTCATCAACAATTTAAGAGATAAATCATTTAGAAGAAGGTTCAGAAAGAGGTAGAAGCTTTTGCAGAAATCATGGGGATATCCAAAGAGGCCATCTGGAAAGCAAGAGAAGAAAAACATTACCTCTGAAGGGCAATCAGTAAAAGTAAAGAAGGAACCAACAACGGTCCCTAATCCTAAAGACAAAACCAAAGCCTAAAGATAGAACTAGAAGTACTGTTCCTATCTCTCAGCCTACCAAGCCTAAATCATTAGTTAAGTCATCTGATGGAGTGCAGAAGAAGAAAATGGTCAGATTTGTGGTAGTTGATGATGAAGAAACTGAATTGGATGAGGCAGTAAGAGAAGTAAAGGGAAAAGCTCCTAAGACCACTAGGGTCTCTAAGGAGAATCCATCCGACAAAACAAGATCCAACAAGAAACCTAATTTTGTGCTTGATGAGGCACTAAAGTCAAGAAAACTTCAAGGTAACTACACTATTGTGCCCCCTATTACATTAGATTGAATTTTTAATTCAGTTGTCAAAGACAGTAATCTGAAACCACTATCTAAGTGGTATGGAAATTTTGATGAGATAGGTAAGAGGTCATTAGAAGAAGTCGTAGTTGAATATATGAATGTATCTAGTAAAGTCTGGATAAAGTTATCATCTATAATTCTAAAGAGTTTGTATGATATTTTGGATGCTCAAAGAGTGACAACAAATAAAGAAGATGAGAAATTGAAGGAATATATATTAGTTAATTTGTGTGCAGTTATTGTTAAGGAGATAGATAGATTACTTTGGTTAGCCAAGGATAAGTTTTAGAGTAGGCATAGAGTTAATAAGATCATGTTCGGTAAGTGTAGACACCTAAAATTGTCCTCTTTAATAAAAATAAATATTTTATTTATTTAATTATTTTATCCTAAGTCTTCTATTAATTAAATAATTATTTATTTGTTTAATTAATTCATTTATCTTCTTCTAAGACTTTCCTCATTTCAATAAGTACTTTTATTTATTTAATTGATCCAACTTCTTCTATTAATTAAATAAATCTTTATTTATTTAATTAATTCATTAGCATTTTCAACCCATGACACATGACATTCATATCTTAATTCTTCTCTTACCTACCCCCTTTATCATTTAATTATTTCCTTTACCTACCCTATAATCTTAGCCGACCATTTATGCTTTTCACCTCTTAATCTTATCCCTCAATTTATTACAATGTCTTCTATATAAGAGGATACTCTCCTTCATTATTAACCCTAATCACCTAATTGTCTAATCAATGTGCCTAATCAATATTATACAATCAAGCCTTCTTTCGATAAAGCTATCAACCACATTTATGTTCTTTGTTGAGCTCTTGTGCACACATAAAATCTGAGAACAAATATATCAAACAAGATCAATGGAGATAGGAGACAATGGAGATTGAAACCCTACTTTACATGTGAATGGTATATCTTGTTTTGTTATTGTTTATTTGCATGATCTTAGGTATCTCTATTGGTATTGGTGAATGTTTCATTGTAGGACCTAGATTGTTTGTTGTTGGATCTTTATGATTTTACAATAGTTTATCATCATCACTTTTCACCATAGACAGTAAGATTGATGAAGTTGCTAAAGAGATTGAGAAACTATGGAGAGAAGTCAATTCGGAAAAGGATCAAGTTGACACTCATCCGGAAACTGAGCAGACCAAGGTGGATACACCTTCAATTTCAAAAGTCCATTCTGTTGAGAAGATAGTGGGTGATTCTTCTATCCTGGAAGTTCAATTAGTAGAAGCCAATGCTCCAAGAGAAAGTAGAATGGAGAGTGATGCAAGTGTGGGTGAAGCTGATATAGTAGATAAAGTAGAGATACCTTCGACACCTAAAAAAGAAGTTGTTGCAAAGGAAGATGTGGTGAAAAATAAGGTCAAGTTTCAAGATAAAACTAAAGCAAGAGACACTACTGAGACTGTGAAAGGTAAGAAAGTCATTGATGACCTAGAGTTTATACAAGGACCAATCAATCTTGCTTCTCTATCTCCCATTCAGAAACTTTAGTTGGCATCTTTTTCTCAAGCCAAAGCCAACAAAGATCTTTTAAAATCTCACACTGAAGATAGTTTGTTGATGAAAAAGGCAATCAATATCTTTGAATAATTTAATACACTCATTCCAAAGGGATATATCTAAAACTTCATCTGGGAAATTGAAAAGTCTGATTGATTCTGTTAATTCTCATTTTGAATCTTTTGAGAAACCTGCAAAGGTGAAGCTCAAGAATGAATTTGAAGCTAAAAGTATCTGCACCTTAAAGAAAATGATATCAAATGACAAACCTACATTAAGTAACTATGTGAAAATCATGTAGGATGCAATAACCATAGGAGGAAACTTGTATAAATCATGCTTATCCTGAACAAGTTCACTATGGATATTGAGAAGAAGTCTCAGGAGTAAAATGATTAGTTAGAAATATTATGTAAGTCAGTTGATCCATTATCAAATTCTTTGAGACAACATGAAAATCAGGTAATTTCTTTGCTTGAGAAGATTCGGAGTCTGAGCTATGACCGGGAAAGGATAATTGGCAGATTTGGAGAACTTAGGTTTCATATTGTCTCTAAGCTGGATGTAATGCTAAATGCTCTTCAAGATGCTTAGAGTTCTCTCAAGACAGGTGATCTAGATGATCTCAAGACCACAAAAGCGTAGTCTTATCTTCTCAGTGGATTTATAACATTTTTTTAGAATCACAAAAGGGTTGGGACAGTCACTTGGACTCCTTAAAGAATTTGTATGTAGATATTTTCAAGTTTTTGTGAAGATTTTACAACATTTTTTGCCTCAATTCTTGATTTCTGGTATCTTACCTTTGTCATTGATGTCAAAGGGGGAGTTTATAGGAGTGAAACATGTTGATCTAAGGGGGAGTTCCTTAATTCCTTAATTCTTTGATTCTTTGGAATCTGGTGATTACATTTTTGGTTTTGATCCATGCCAAAGGGGGAGATTGTTGGCAAGAGACATTGAAGGTATGTTGTGATGTTGTCATTGGTGAAAACTCATATCAGTATTGCAATCTGCACTTCATGATTTCATCATTCCAGAAGATTGAGTAAAGATTGCTTGAGTCTGGTAAGTTCCGGTAAGATGAACAGTGTATCCGACAAAGTGCACAGTATTTTGGTTGGAGGATTATTTTGGTTAAGTATTTTTTTTTGTGGATCTCGGAGATGTGTTGTGGATATGTAATTTAACTTATTATAGGTTTATATTCTATGGTGATAATTTTTGTGTAAGTTAGTAGATCCGGTAATCATGTTTTTGATTAGAATAGTGGTTATCAGTGGTAACGTGTGATGATTTAGTTTGTGGATCTTATGGATCAATTTTTGTGGTTGTTTGCATATTCTAAATTGATGATCCCACCTTTGGGAAGTGGATATTTTATTTTGGTCCACTTAATTGTTTTTGATTCAGACTGAAGTCGACTTATGTACACGTTTCATCTTTTTTGGCGTATTCTTGAAGCCAACTTGGTGGTGACCTAAATTGGTGATGCGGATATATAAGACATGTTTATTTGATCATTTTGGCATTTTGATGATTGTGTGGGATATGTGTATGAGCGATTGTGCACAGTTTCACGTGTGCAAGGTAAAGATTGGTCTCCAATATGTTGCAGAATATCATAATAGAGGAGTATTGCAGAGTAGAGTAAGAATATGTTTTGTGCTTAACCAAAACTATATCTAGATATTTCTTGATGCTACTTCATAATTAAAAACTTCATTGTAAACTCTTACAAACATTTGTAAGGCAGTGAGCCCTAGGCAGTGTGCCTAAATGCATGTGCATTCCCCTTATGTAATATTTCTATACTTTTAGCAGAGTATATTAATATTGTGGGTTAGAATCCCACCGTGGTTTTTCCCTTAACCGGTTTTCCAGGTAAAAATCTTGGTGTTATGGTGTTGTTGATCTTTGCTTTGTGTTTCTACACTCTAATTTCTTTCATATGCATTAAGTGGTTTAATGAACAGATTGTCAAATTTAAAAATTACAGAATACTGATTCACCCTCCTTTCTCAATGTTCCTTGATTACAACTTTCCTTTGATCTTTACACTTCACCATATCATCTACACTCTCTCATCTCGATTCACACTAACTCAAACATTCAAATTCCTTATATACAAGATAGATCATCAAAGCATAGAACAATTCAATTTTTTTCTCAAAGATTAATTCATTAATCCGTAATGATCAAATGCTCGCCAACAACATATCCGCATGCTATGTAATCATATAATCAATTACCATTTAAAATATACTCTCCAAAGAAACTAACTCAAATATGGATCTCCACACACTACAATGAGACCCATAAAACATCAAACATGCTTTTACAAATCATATCCAAACCTAAGGATAGGTCAAGCATAGAATCTCACAACCAACAATGAATAATACCACAACACTCGGAGAACACAGAGATGTTTTTGAACCTCTAAACTAACATATCCATGATACCAAAACTGTATCCAATGAAGATAACAATAATGTGCAATACCAACAATAGATTTTAGACTCGAGCACTTTCAGAACAATCATTACAACAAATGTACCAACAACACAAAAAGATAACTCTACACCACAGACATTTCAAACCAAACTGGAACAACAAGTTTGACATCAATGACAACCACAAAAACACATCAACTCATATTTCCAATTATATCTAGCTTTGTCATTGATGGCAACACTTGATAATCACTTGATAAAACTTGCACTTCAACCAAAAATCAAAGAAGAATAATACTACTCAATCTCTCTCAAATTAACAACTCAATTTCTCCCCCTTTCCATCAAGGAAAAAGGTCATAACAAAAATACATACCACTACACACCACTGCTCATCACTGCCCCCCCTGAGAGCAACCACAACATCGATCCAAGAAAATAAATAGGCTTGAAAGATACCTTTGGAAAGATGCACCCCCATAATGCACCTAGCTGTAAGAAGGAGGGGAAATGACTCCAAGCTTCTCTTGAAGAAACTCAAATGAATCCTTTGCCAATATCTTAGTGAAAATATCTACAACCTGCTCCTTTATAGAAATGTATTCCAAACTTCCTTCTCAACCACTTTCTCCCTTAAATAATGATATGTAATTGAAATATGTTTTTTTCTTGAATGCATAATGTGATTCTTTGAAATGTTTATTTCACTTGTATTGTCACACAAGATAGGAAAGGCTTTATCATAGGTTACCTTGATATCCTTAAGCATATGTCTCATCCAAATCACTTATGTACAACAAGATGTTGTTGCAATACACTTTGTTTCAAAAGTAGATTAAAAAAACTGGATCTTGTTTCTTACTAAACCAGGAAACCAATCTGTCTCCTGAAAATAATGCACCACCACTAGTACTATTTTGGTCATCAATACTTCAAGTCCAATCTACATCAGTATAGGCTTTCAACATGGAATCTCCACTTCTTGCACCAAATTCCAAAGTCCATTGTTCCTTTCAAGCATTTGAAAATTCTTTTCACTACTTTCTCATGTGTCACCTTCGGATTTTCTTGAAATCTAGCTACCAGACAAACAACCTACATGATATTTGTTCTGGATGTAGTGAAATATAATAATCCTCCAATCATCGGGTTGCATTTCTTTTGTTCAACTTCCAGAGATTCATCATCTTTGCTGAACTTGCATCCAACGGTTAATAGTAGAAAATGGTTTGCAATCATCAAAACCAAACTTCTTCAACATTTCCTTTACATACTTGCTATGAGAAATAAAGATTCCATCTTTTGATTGACTAACTTGCAACCCAGGAGAGAAAGACAACTTACCCATCATTGACATGTCAAATTCATTTTGCATCTCCTTAGAAAATTCTTTGCATAGATCGTCATTTCCTCCATCATTTCCTTCAAATATAATATCATCAACATAAACTATAACAATAAACAACTTATCTCCATGAATCTTGAAATAGAGATTACTATCTACTGTACCTTTCCCAAAATTTTGTTAAAGTAAATACCTATCCAATCTTGCATACCAGGCTCTAGGTATCTGTTTAAGTCCATACAAGGCTTTCTTTAGTTTACAAACCATATCTAGATCTTATTTCAATATAAATCCATCCGGTTGCTCAATGTAAACTTTTTCTAGATCTCCATTCAAAAATACCGATTTGACATCCATTTAATAAACCTTAAAGTGCTTGCAAGTAGAAAATGCAAGAAACATGTGTATAGCTTCCATCCTTGCTACATGAGAAATTTTTTCTTCAAAGTCTATACCTTCTACTTGAGAATATCCTTTAAATACCAGTCTCACTTTATTCCTTGCCACTTGTCCTTTCTCATTCAACTTATTTCTGAACAACCACTTATTTCCATTTACATTCTTGTCCACTAGTCTAAGTACCAGCTCTAAAGTCTTGTTCTTTTGAACCTGATTTAGTTCTTCTTCCATTTCTTTTACCCAACTTTCATCTTTTATTGCTTTCTCATAAGTCTTTGACTAGTTATTGATAGAAAACAATAATTATCTTGATCTTGAGCTTCTACAATCTTCCTCCTTGTATAAACACATTTTTCTTTATCTCCAATTATCTGATTTTGTGAATGATGTTTCTAAACATACTTAGCAGGAACTTTCATTGAATCTTTATCTTCTTCTTCTTCTTCATTTTCATTTGATTCCTTCTCTTTGATTTCTTCTGGATCACTTGTCTTCTCTGGAACTGCAAGAACAATCTCAATCTTCTACACTAGATAATATTTATTCTCCTCTTTATCTTTAATGTAGTAAACATTTCCACCTATTCTAATTCCTTCTACAACTTTTTTACTAGTCTTCTCCTTTTTAATCACACATCTAGTACCGCTAAACAAAACTTCATACCCTTTTTTATACATCTAGCTAACACTTAACAAACTATGTCTTAATCCTTCAACATAATAAACATCATCGATGTTATTCTTACCATCATTTGTAACACTTCCAATACCTTGAATAGCTATATCATATTTTCCAACAAACTTCATAGATCCTCCATCATATTTCTTTAGATTGATAAACCTGTCTTTGTCACCGGTCATATGATTTAAACATTCAAAGTCTATTATCCATGTATTTGGTTCTATCTTAGCATACAATGAATTCTTAACAATCTTCTCATCTTCTAGTTTCTCCAAAGAACTCTTCTTATCCTTAATTTCTAAAAACAAACATTCTTCATTTGAGTCATCATCAACTTCATCTTCAGATGTATGTTCTTCAATAGAGCACAATCCATTCTTCTCATTTATGTTGAAATTGTGTCTTCTAAACTTGTTCTTCTTCTCTTAATCATTCGTTCTCTTGTAATATTGTCCGTACTTCCAATTAGAAACATAATGTTCAATTATACCACAAGAAAAACATTTTAGAGGTAACTTACCTTTATATTTCGTAGTGCCTCACTGCAATCTTCACACAAAAATTTCTTCATCTTTATCTAGGTCTCTATTGCTTTCCAAATCATCAAACCTTGAAGCATTAAATTTTTCTTCTCTCGTTTCTCTTTTCTCTTTTCTCTTCCTCCATTTTTGAAATCTCATAGGTTTCTAAGGTACCAATAATCTAATCAATAGAATATTTTCTCAAATCATTACTCTCATGTATAGAACATCTATGTGGCTTGTAGGTTTTAGGCAAAGTCAACAAGATCTTATGCACAACATCACATTCCTCTAAATATCCTCTGGTAGCTCTAAATCCATCAGCAAGATTAGTCACTCTATGAATATAGGTCCCAATTCCTTCATCTTCAAGCATTCTCGGGTATTCATACTTCTTCAAATTCATTAGTCTACCCTTCTTTGTCTTTACATCACCTTCATATGCCAAACACAACTTGTTCCACACAACTTTAGCTTCCTTCAATCCTTTTACTCTTCCAAACACTTAATCACTAATGTAGCTCAAAATTATAGATCTAGCCTTTGCATTAGCTTCCTTCAACTTTATCTAATATAGAGTCTTACCACCACCCTGCAACTCTGTATATTCAGTCTGAATGATCTCCCAAATTCCATTATGCAATGTCTCCAAATGTGATTCCATTCTCTGCTTCTAATATGAAATAAATTGTACCATCAAGATAGGAAATTTGTAATGAATGTCCTACAATATACCAGATCTACCTCAAGCAGTTAATCTTACTCAAGAGGAACCTCACTCCGATACCAATTATTAAAACCAAGGTAGGACTAAGAGGGGTGCGTGAATCAGTCCAAACAAACTGATGCTCTGCAAAATAGACAAGGTTAGCAAATGACAAACAACACAAGAAACCAGAAAATCGTTAGTGTTAGTCAATCAAAAACTAATCTAAACAGGCATATCAAGAGAGATACTAAAAACATGAAAGCATATTTAACTAAAGAAGCAAATATGATGAGGCATCTCCAAATACCTCCTAACATGCTCTTAGCTCCTTCTTCCTTGTTCCTCTCCTCTCCAAGTTCCAAAATAGTGTATCTCTGAGCAGCTTTTTGCACTATGGATGCTTATGGAGGATTGAGATTTTAGTATTGCTCTAAATGTAAATAAAGAAGCTAATATTAAGCTGTTGATACTAAAATGATTTATTTTAACCAAAATGACAATATAGGAGTTTGCTATGCTAAATGCTCTCTAAAATGCCTATAGGTTAAATGCATACAAGTTTTCAAGATCTGGATTATGAAGAAATGGGCTCTATTTATAGAAAAAAAGGAGCAATGGATGGTTGAGATTGAGTAATCTCAACAAGGGTCAGGATTGAATGATTTCAAATCCATGTGAGGGCTTTCAACCCAATCCCAAGATGACAAGTGTCAATGTGAGATAGGTTGAGAGGAGAGGGAATAAGCATTAAATGCTTGACATGACTTTGGGAGTTAAAGTCAAGGTTAATTGAATGAATAAACTCTTTATTCAAAGAATAAATCTTTTATCCAATGGATAAACTCTTGTGCAAATGTGAAAAGGATAAATATGGTCAAAACAATAAATGCTTGGGGAGACAAGTTTGAAATAACCATAAATGGTTATGTAAGAGCCATAAATGGTCATGTAAGAGCCATTAGTGGTCTTGGAAGACTTTGAGGGTTAATTTGTTGGACACACAAAGCATTAAATGCTTTTCAAAGACTTTTGAAGTCTTTGAGAAGTGACTTCATTTTGCTTAGGAATGTGACAATAATCAGGGGATGGATTAGGCTAATCTGGAAGGGGTTAGAAGAATCTAGAAGGGGATTAGATTTTGCAATTGGATTTGGTGGGTGAGAGAAAATAGGATTTTTTTAAAATAAAAATTCATTTATTTCAATAAATGTGTGCAAGTTGCATTTGTAGGAAAATGCAAGTGGGGGGGATAATGATTTAAATAAATGTTTTTATTTAATTTATTTAAAAGAGGAATAGGGGGATTTAATTAAATAAATAGATTTTATTTATTTAATTGATTTGAATTTGGTTTAATGAATTAATTAAAATAAATTGAATAATTTATTTAATTAATAGGAGAATGTTTGGAGATGAATTAATTAAATATTAATTTAATTAACTGATGGCTAGTGGATTTTTAATCAAATAAATAGTGAATATTTATTTAATTAAGCTGGACAGATTTGTGTGACTACACAAACAATTATAACAATGCATAAATAATTAATGAACAACACATATTCAACACATGAACATCAAGTTTTATATGTGGAAAACCCAAATAGGGAAAAACCACGATGGGAGTCAACCCACCAAAATAATCCACTATTTATGAAATGATTACAAAGATAGAGCTCACTACTCCATACTTGTACACCAAGTCTAACTACTCATGGGATAAGATACAAAGAGAATTGCAAAACCTGAAGCTAACTACACTTAGGGCAAGATACAGAAAAAAAATCTAAAAAGAAGGATCTCCTTATCATGAATCTATCCTTAAACTCTGCATCAAGTGACCAACATCAACACACACAACTATGATCTTAACTGCCAAAACTTTGTCTCAACTCTCTATCACAGTCACAACACAACTTGCATATCATTCAAACACAATTCTTATTTGCTTGTCACACTTCCTCTGATATTTACACTTCACCATATCATCTACACTCTCTCATCTTGATTCACAACAAACTCAAACTTTCAAAAGCCATATATACAAGATAGATCATCAAAACATAGAACAAGTCGGTCTGAATCAAAATATACTTTCTAAACCAAAAACACACATGATCGACTGTAGGAGAAATAGATAACCAAAACACATGTTCCAAAGATTAATTCATTGACCCACAATCATCGAATACTCAGCAATGATATGTCCCCATGCTACCCAATAATATAAGAAATTATTGATCAAAACATATTCTCCAAAGAAAATAACTCAAATATGGATCTCCACACACTACGATGATACCCATTAAAAATCAAGCACACTTCCACAAATCATATCCAAACCTAAGGATATGTCAAAAATTGATTCTCACAACCAACAACGAACAATACCACAACACTTGGAGAACACAAAGATGTTTTTGGACCTCTGAACCAACATATCCATGATACTGAAACTATATCCAATGATGATAACAACAATGTTCAATAGCAACAACATATTCTGGACCCAAGCACTTCAAGAACAACCAACACAATAAATGCACCAACAACACAACAATATAACTCTGCACCACAAACATTCTAGACCAAATTAGAACAACAAGTTTGACATCAAAGACAACCACAACAACACATCAACTCATATTTCCAACAACAGTTAGGATTGATGGAGTCACATGAGCATTGGCCTTTGACCATGCGACTATGGGACTAGCTGAGGAACATAGACTGAGAAACATTGCACGTGATTGGAATGAGGTGGGTTCACGGATGGCTACATGTGGGAACACACAATGTGATTATAACAGTGTTGCTAGAGTGGTAGCACAATGATACCTACAACTTTCACCTACCAAAAAGGGAGGCTTCGATCACGTTGGAGGATGTGTCGTGAATATTCCACATTTTTATTTGGGGGGTGATCTACGAATATAGCTTGGACCACGGCGAGCACTACATGCAAGTTGTATTTGAGACAAATAATTTGTCGATGGATCAGACAAGAATGTGAATTGAACCAATGAGAGAGAGGCATCTATGGATTCCTATTGTAGCTCTATATGTAGTTGGATTGATCAACGGGCTTCTGATGCTTGATCTCAGTGGACATGGATTTTCTATTGGGTGGATCAAGTGTCTATACATGATGTTAGGGGATGTAGTTACCTATTCTTATGAGTATGTCATGTTCATCTAGTTGTACCATGATATTCACATGTGTGTTTATTATGGGTACAAGAGTTTAGGGATAGGGGTGACACTTTTGCACATATGGGTGTTTGAGCACATAACTATATGTCAATTGTTGGGAGTGAGGATAGGTAGCTAGAGATGTAAGATTTTACATGGAGGCCCTACAAGATTGTGGAGCTATGGGAAGACAATGACTACTTCCTACCATTCATGTAGACAAGTTGTTGGTTGATAGGATATATGGTACATGTGATATAGAAATACCTGCCACATAGGGTGACAAGGTAGTCCAACATCTATCAATAGGAGGTAGGGGAGGAGTGGACACATCCTCAAGTGACACAAGAGATGGGTTCTTGAGGGCATGCCATTGATATCATGTGGGGATGATCCAACTTTCTAGATATGACACTAGTACAATAGGATCCAAGTGCAAATATGGTAGATGTAGGGATGAGTCTGACATAAGCAACATGGTGTGAGCAACACAAGCCTATCAGGTTGAGCATTCCTAGCATATTGGAGGTGGACAAGGGAGGAGTTGGGATGGATTAGGTGGTATGAGGAAATGGGGATGATGGAAGTGAAGAAGGAGATGGTGGTGGGGATGGGGAGGAGATGTACTGATGGCCGAGGCCACAATGGGCAATCATGAGAATAGAGACTAGCCCGAACACCATTGCAAAGGAGGCAACAAAGAGTGTAGGCAGGAGGGGTTAGATAGGCCCTAGTACATGTATAGGTACAACCATGGGCATAGGCAAGGGCTCAAATATATGGACATGTACAGGAAGGAGTGTAGGATCTAGTACAGGTGCATGGGAGGATGGAGGAGTAGGAGGGGAGATAGATAGTGGAGCTAAGGAATAGATAGAGGGGAGCTCCAATGGT
This sequence comes from Cryptomeria japonica, assembly GCF_030272615.1. Classification (NCBI taxonomy): domain Eukaryota; kingdom Viridiplantae; phylum Streptophyta; class Pinopsida; order Cupressales; family Cupressaceae; genus Cryptomeria; species Cryptomeria japonica. The sequence continues at coordinate 860,882,404 of NC_081407.1, forward strand.
GACACAAGAGGCTTACATTTTCTTATAGGGTGTGAGGGATTGTCTGCTCAAGGCACGAGATAAGGAGAGGTTGAAAGAGGAAATAGATAGTCTACATGCCTAAATAGCCCACACACAGGTAGACATCACTTGATTGAGGGGAGAGAGGTATTTAGCCTGATAGGCATTGGTACCATATGGGTTTTGATAGATAGTGACAAATGTCATGGATGCATGGAGGCTAGTGGAGAGGGATATGCACAAGACTCGATACTATAATAGTCTCTACAAGTATGTAATACCTTCAAGGTAGCAGGTTCCTTTTGCCAAGAGGACATAATCAAGGCAAACTAGGTCAGACCCATCAGGGGGATATGTGACTATGAGGGAACCATGACCACCACCACCACAACCAAGATTAGGATGGGCATGCCTTGTTGCCTTAGATGGGGAGAGTACAAGATAGGTCCATAGTTTTATGGACACAACCATTTTTGACCCTATGAGGACAGTTCTATGTACCATGATTTGTCACATTATTATATATATATATATATGAGATGAGCATGATTTTGGTGGTGATTTATGCATTGTTTATATGGACATTTATGATGTACTCTATGATGGATTTTTATTATGATGTCGATGATATTATGAGCTATTATGATGTGTGATGCTTATGATGTGACTCACATTTGTGTATGCAGGGTAGATGTTTATGATGTGACTATCACTTATAATTTTGTATGTGATATCATCAATATGAGACTAATATGTGGTGATGCGAGATGTATGGATGTATGCTATGCATGATGTATTTAGTATGATGTATTCAATTATGCCAATATGATATGTATGATGATGCTAACATGTTTTTGTGATGTATATGGAGGATATGCTTATGTGTGTGGATTTATGCATGATGTTATATGTGTTTAAAATTATTTGTATGGATATGCATATGATTAATTTCTATATGTGCATGAAATGTGATAAAGGATAAATATAATAAATTATGGAAAATGCATCTAATATGAGTGTATGATGGGACTATATGTTTTAAGAAGATATGTTTGAGTCTAAATCAATATGGATGAATCCTAGGGACATATTACCTAAGAGGAACACACCATTAAAACCATGTTTCCTATGAGATGGGCATGAAGTAAAAAAATGAATAAATAAAATTACCCCATTATCATATAAAATGAAGAGAGTACTAGTAGTTCATAGGGCTTTGCACACCTATCTTGAGTATTTTGTATTTACTAAATGTGGGAACTAGGATTTGTATGCAAAGGCATCCTACATGAAAATAACTTCTAAAATGGCAGACTAGGAGGAAAAGTGTGATTAATGATTACAATTTTTAATGGAAAGGTGACTTGTGTAGCTTTAGATAGATTATAATGCCTGCCAAAATACCCTAAATAAACTTAAACAATAATATACAAATGGAGATATTTTTTTTCTTAATTAACATCTAATAATAACTAATGCAACATATAACATCTCTATCTATTTACATTCATTAACCAATTAACCATTATGAATATACATCATTGCTCATTTCATCAAATAACGCAAGTGGAAATAATACAACATCAATAATCTTCCTCTAGGGTACTTTAACATCATTACTTAATTCATTTCCACAATAACATACTACACATATGTTAGGTATATTTCACTTTCATTAATGCATCCTATTCTAATTCTTTAACCATGAGATATGCAACCTACAAAATTGCTTATTCCTCATGATATGCATAATTTCCTTTCTACCAATGCATCTATGTGAATCATTCCTATTTACTAGATCCAAATAACATCTTCTAACATATTCACTTAGTAATCTACCAATATTCCTCTTTCAAGATTATTTAACATTCTAACTAGCCTCTAAACATTCCATGAAATAATCCAGCTAATCCATAATGAAATTCCATTCTATTCCAACTATAATCCACTTATTTCCATGATTCATAAGATCACATCTCTACAATAAAACAAATACAATATGCCTCAATTCCAATTTCCAATTACAATTCATCTTACAAATACGAGTACATTAAATACATCATGAGCATAGCTCTTTCTACTACAAGAATCCATATACTATATACAAAAATGTTACATTACAAGCATTCTATCTTATCCATTACATAAATCTGCTACAAGGTACATCCATAGTACATCATGAAGAAGAATCCACATCCACACAAGAAGAATCCAAGATAACATCCCAATGGCTAAAAATCATCAACCTCTCGACCATGTGGAACCAAAGGAACCACCCCCCATGCTAGGAGATGACACAAGGTCCTAACACATACTCTAAACCTAAGCTGGCACCTATAACCAAGGAGAATAACCACACAAGGACTCTCAAGCAATAACTCACACATACAACAAGAATCAACTCTGAGAGGTGTAAAACATAAAGGGGAAACACATGTAGGAGTGGAGTGTCATCACATGCCATCCTCATAACATAATAACATAATAATACAAGGTACTATCCTAATGGACATGTGGAGCCATCTCAACCTATGAGAGACTAAGGGAGATTAGCTTACCATCTTCACAAGCTTCTCATGCTTATCCTAAAACATCCTCCCTAGGACTAAGTCATGAGGCACAAATCAATTTAACATCTTATTAATTAATCTAACTACCCAATCCATCAATTATTAGGTTGTCACTTATTTACAAATCATGGAAAACTCCAATGTGCCCTGGTGGTCTAGACTTCATGCATCCTTATAGGCAACCTCATGCAAGCCTATCTCTCGTGACCTCGGTCATCACAAGGAAGCCCACTCCTCCTAACATGGCCCAACAATAAATCACAAGAGACTCTACCAACATAATTACATGAAAATAATACTCAATGCAGCCAACAACTTCCACTCATACTCTTACAACATAAACGAGGCTACAACAATATCAATATAGAAAAATGAGCCTCTTGGCTAGCAATAAACAAAGGCATATCAAGCCAGCAAATGTTGCCATCAAATAAAAGATAACATCACAGCAAGGCCTACTCACTTGTTGGTCCAAAACATCATAGCAATCATCTCAATCATCCATGGCCTATCCACATGGAAGAGAGTAAAATATTCACAATGCATAGAGAAACAAATGTACTCAAAACCATCAAAATGCATCAAAACTGGTCAAACACAAAATTGGGAAATATTAACAAACCTCAAATAAAGCCTCTGGTACAAAAATTGATTCGGGAAAATACCTCAAAAATGACCAAAACTAAGAAAATACAAAACACAGACAAGTTAGCGCTTTTGCCCCGCAGGACAACGCTTCTGCCAAGAAGAACAATGCTTCTATCAAGAAGAATAGCACTTCTGTCAAGAAGAACAACACTTTTGTCAAGAAGAACAATGCTTATGTTTCCAAAATTGCGCATATGTATCCTGAGACAACGCATATGTTGAGTAGAGCAGAGCAAATGCAATACAGAACAACGCTTTTGCAGATTAGGACAACACTTTTGCAGAAACAACGCTTTTTCACAAGACTTACGGAAAACTTAGAAAACTTTTGGGTAAAATAATAAAATCCTGACTTTACAAAAGGGCTCGAAAAACATATGAAAAGAGACGCCCAGAAACAAGGAGTACATAGGTATAAACAAAATAAATCAACTCAGACTAAAAAACAAGATTAAATCAAATGTGTTCACAAGAGTTTTCACAGAACCAGGAATGATATACACAACAAATACCAAATACATAATTTCCAGCAACTATACAAAACCCAAATAATATAAATTTTCCCTCTCAAATATTAACCTTCAGCAATAATAAAACTATAGAGTAAAATAATATTTCAACCCATACCCAAAACATTGCAGACACAGTGCATACACAGAGAAGTCATTGAAAGCCAAAATGCAAAGTGAAGAACTCCAACCTGCAACTTGAAGTAATGGATTGAAGCTAAAGAAGAGCTCCCACAAGCCAAACTAAATCCAATCCAAGCTCCAGCCAAAACCAAGAGAGAAAGAAAATTCAAACCCAAGAAGAAAACTTGCTAGAGAAATTTTCCAGAGAAGAGCCAACCAACCCGAAAAACCTCACGGGAATGAAAATAAAAAGCAACAATAATCCAAAAACCCCAGCCTCAATCTCGGCCAATCAAAATATTATATTTTGGAGTATATTTTACTAACCCACCATATAAAATATTTTGGATAAGTAAATAAAATATTCTTATCCAGCTAAGTGGGATTGTTTTATTTCTTTATTTAATTTAATGTGTTCATACACCCCACTTAGGAACAAAAGTCAAACTATTAAATAAATATAAGCTGTAAATAAATAATCCAAATGGGGATTAAAATCAAATAACCCAAAAGCTAATAAAATAAATTAAAGAACCAAATAAATATAAGATATCAAATAAATATCAAACCATAGAAGGTCAAATAAATAATTAAATACCATTAAATATTAAATCATAAATATTAAATAAATATTAAACAGCAATAAAGCTCATCAATTATTAAATAATCATAAAATCAATAAACGTTAATTATCAAATAAATATAAATATCAAATAATTAAATATTCAAAACTTATAAATTAAATGCATTAAAATAAACGTTACCAAATATAAAACTACACATAATTACTCTAACATAAACAAGTAAATCAACTGACATAAATTGAACTCACAATACCAAAAGACTAAGCTTACTAACTGACATGGCAAATTATGCCAAGACCTTGACTACTCATGGTGAACAACTTAGACCTAGAGTATGTGAGCGGAACTCATGTCATCTCCGAACCACATAAGCCATTGGAACTAAAGACACACTCAGACCTGTGAAGCCATGTAGAGTCGATGTTTGCTACCTGCAAAATCCTGCAACCACAAAACGACAATACCGCATATACATATACACATATAGAACAACCAAGTGATGGAGAATCACGACGACACATCCCGCTCATGATGAGTGATGTGGAATCATCTCTATCATGAAGACAGTCAAACAATAGTCAAACACATCTCATCATATGTAATCATAAAGTAGGGTTAGCGTAATCATAATCATCATCAAAACCATGATAAATCTAATCTATCAATAATCCATCACATAGTGAGCATATAAAATCCATCGAGTACATATATCATCGAATTACATGATCAATCATGATAGTACCAACATCCATATAGATAATCAAAATAGCATATGTCCAATAGTGTCTAACATTAATCATAAGTCATTGAAGTACATGAGTAATCATCATCCAAATCATCAAAACATAGTCTAGATAAGTCTATCAAGCATAATATAAAAGTCAACTCTAGTCAAAATAAGTCAAATCAAGGGTGGACACTACACAGATGCAATGGCATGGTCCTAGGAAAGATACAAGAATTCTAATGCCAAAAATAATGTTACAAACCCTACCTAGAACAATCTAATATCTTCCATTGTGGACAACCAACCATGTAGATTTTTGGAGTTTCTAGGTGCGCATTGTTATCTCACAACGTAAGAAAAGAAACAAGGTGCTCGTGACCATGCCATAGTGTTCTACATTTTTCATTGTTTTTATGAAATACAACTGACATATATGGGATAGATGTGATAGGAAAATCAAGGATGCCAACTAATGGCTCACATTGCCATATGATGCATGTAATGCATGTGTGTGTGTGTAAGTGATCAAGGTACATATTTTTTTGTGTGCAAACCATAGTACATAGGAGTGGGAATAAATGGAAGGTTGGGTGGGACTAAATTGGAGCCTCGAGGTATATAAATGGAATAGGTTGGATGGAGAGCTTATGGATGATGGTGGGAGAGTAAGGATGATGGGATTCTTGTGCATTTATGAGGAAAGCAATCCTAGTTTTGATATTTCAAAGGGATAACATCACCATTGGTTATAAAAGCCAAGATGCAATGATTTTTCATGTGCATTGACTAGACTCTAAAATAAAAGGTTATCTCATGTATGCAAGTTCACATATAACTATGATGGTATATATGAGGCATGAGAGAATGGTAATATCCTTGTGCACACAAGCCCTAGATAGGAAATTGATGGGTATATGCAAAGGGGAACTGTCACTGCCATACCTACATATTCATAGTGATATCAAGACTTATTGGACCATTCATAAAAAAAAACACAAGCATACCACACAACACAAACCATGCCCCAATGTACACCCAGGAAGACACACTAAGATATAGGGATATCTAGGTGATCTGAAGTAGGTATTCATAGGACAAAAGATAAAACCAAAACAAGAGATCAACACATGCAAACAATGTTTTTGGCCAATAGACATGTCTTACCAAGAGGTAGAACAAAAATTAGATTAAACTGTCAGGCATGTGAAGGATACATCCCAATGGGTATTGATGATGAAGAAAAGATGAATGTTGAAGGATTTGACATGCTAGCTAAAGGATGTAGGCAAGGATGACTCAAGTCTAATTTTGGGAAACACATTGCTGACATGTGTTTAGTGTACATGCAAACCTAGTATTCTCAATTTGGGAAGCTTAGTGTGATAGAATAGAGCTCAATGTGATGGGATAAAGCTCAATGTGATGGGATAAAGATTAGTGTGATGGCATGGATCCTTATTTATGATTTGGTTTAGCTTATCATATCATGAAGGAAAGTGGGAGATGGAGTTGGGATGGAAAGGTCGACTTGTGGAATAGGGGCATGTGGGGAAGGTGGAGAACTCCTACACACATGGGGAGTGATATGTGAAATGAATGTTAATAAGTTGATATGAAGGATTGCAGTGTGAATGGGGGAGCGAGAAACAAATGACAAATGTATAAAAGATGGGATAGCTGGTGGGGAATGGGGATGAGAGGCATCTGAGATAGATGGTGGATCCAGTGAACTATACATGGTGCCTGTAAACAAGTTTTCACCGTGGTACTTGTCCAAAGTACCATAAAGAGGTTCTCACTAATGGACAAATTTATTTCTCTTTACTATTTTTTGTCATTTCTTCATTTTTTTTGTATTTTTCATATTTTGATTTTTTGATATATTTGGAAAATTGGGATACCCTGATAACTTAGCCATAAAACCCCTTGAGATGGATTATTTTCAAGAGCTCTTCCAAGGTTTCACCTTCAAGTGTTGTTAGTTGATAGGCCCCAAATTCATTTTTGGTAGTGATGATGTAGGTGAAGAACACAAATGGACACTGAGAGGGGGGTGAATCGGTGTATTATAAAAAAAAATTAATCTACATGTGCAAATATTGAAACTAAAAATTGATTAAGAACACACACACACAAATCAAACCACAACACCAAATTTACCCAATGTGGGAAAAACCTTAGTGAGAATAGTTGTTGGAGTCTACTGCTCTAATACAACCTCACAATAAAGGAACTATTTCCAATATGTTTAGGGAATCGACCCAAGGAGCACTAACCCCTAATTATTTTTTAGCACCAACTCAAGGAGAACCAACCCCTAATCTAGAGCACCTACTCAAGGAGCACCTACCCCTGCTCTGAGAACCCACTAAGAGAAATACAATAATATTAAGTTTTACAATACAATAATAAAACCTTCTTACAAATGTGTTTTGTAACACTTACAAATTTTTCACTCCTGAGAATGGATTTTTCTGCCTACTAAGGTTCTACCTCTTCTTCCTCTTGTCTGATTACCTTCTTCTCTCTACCTCTGGTTCTCCTTATCGCCGCTTCAATTTTTTTGATTATTCTATCTTCTCTATTATCTTTCTTTCTACTTCTACTTCTTCTCTTGGCTGCCACACCACATCACTCACACCCTTGCATTTTAGACTCAAGGTGAAATTTTTTATTTCCAGCTCTATCTTTGTCTCCACAACCACACCTACCATTGTCAAATCTCATCAAATCTATTTCATGATCCGATTTTCTCTGTACACCTAATATTTTCACTCCAAATCTTAAATCCAAATATTTTATTCAGTTTTGTTACCTTGGAGACTTCTACTACCAGAGATTTTATTCTCTGTCTTGAATATGTTCTCTGAATGGTCGCCTGTATTAAATGAATCCTTTATGTCTTCCGATTATTCTCTATACTTAGATTAATAAGTTAAGTAATCTTCCTCTGCCCGAAGAGATATGGTATTCTTCCTTGAGCCATACCAGTAGCCTACAACAAAGTCACCATTAATGCATTCTCCATCTTCTTGTTCTGAAAAGATCAATAACGACCTCTTTTAAATGCATTTCCTCTATAGTCACCAACTTTGACACATATTCTTTGTTCTTCAACCTCTCTAAAGCCACTTGTCTTCATTGTCGACATCCAAAATACTTGGTCAAGCTTGGTCAACTGCCACGTAGGTTATTTTCCTTATCATCATGCAAATGTATCATAAGAATCTTCTCAGTTAGCTTCGGTAAATAGTAGTCACCTTGCCACATGGACCTCTGAGTCAATCGAGCTGCCAATGTGTCCACAAAATTATCTCTGATAGTCATAAAGACCTTAAACTCTATCATTGCGGGATAGCAGGATGTGCATCATCTCCCATTCTTTGTTACCCGGCAAGATCATTTCTCAATTGCCTCTTACACTGCGAGATGGTAGGAGACACAAACATCTTTCTCTTAGTTATCCTGTGTCATTGTTCTCAAAACCCTTTTACCCATGTGGGCTAGTGGGATGTACAATTTTCACTTTGTCTTTCCCTGCAAGAGTTCCAAAATCTGGTTATTGGCATCGTGGGATAGTGGGGGATGTATCTCATTTACTTGTATTATCCCACAAGGTCATCTTGAATTTTGTTTTACTCATGTGGGCTAGCGGGATGTATTAACCATCCTACTTCTTGATGCCCCACATACACCTTTTTTTCTATGCTTCCCATCTGCGGGATAGCGGGGACATCGTTTACTTTGTTTGTACTTACCCCGCATCACTTTTTTGTCCTTGACTTTATATAGTGTAGGAGGACAGGAGATATCTCTCGCTTCACTAGCTGTTACCCCATAGAAACACCATGCACACACTTTTCATGGTGCGGGATAGCGAGGGACTCATTTCCCCTTAAATTTTCTTGTCCCACACAGTTATTTCTCTTAGGTCTTCTTCAATGCGGGATAGCAGGGAACCTAGTTTGCCCTTTTCAATGATATCCCGCACAGTCACAATTTTCTTGTTCATCACGTTGCGGGGTAGCAAGATGCCATCATATGCACTACAGGTCCCACAAAAACACATCACAAAAAGAGAAAACCACTGAGCCACCAACACGTGTACATATGAGAACACCTGGATAGGTGAGGACCACTTGAATCCAACTCGACCTAAGTAAACCAAAATACCACCTGGACATTTGCATATACTTTTAGTCGAACATGATAGGTCAATAAGTGACAAAGGTAGTCGATTCAAACTGCCATTTTGGTCAAACCACCATGAATTAAGTATGTCAATCTACAATCCTTCAGAAAGAATCAGACCTGATAGGTTCAATGCACTATGTGGCTCCACCATTAATTTGCATTCTGAAAACCATGTTCTTCTGCAACCTACAACATTTGTGTAGCATAACCTGCATGTTATGCATGACATTTGTGTAGCATAACCTACATGTTATGTGCATCACCTATCTGCCACTGTTCACTTATTGGCATCAATGACAATCTAATGCTAACAATCTCCCCCTTTGGCATTGATGTCATCACATAGACTTTACCTCTCTCCCCCTTTGAGAACAATGGCAAAGGGCCTGATAGACACAACCATGTTCTTCTCCCCTATGACTTTCTCTGAGTGAGCAACTTTGGACTACATGTTTCTTCTGAAACTAGATGAACCATTATTACAATATAAAAATCAATGCCAATACTCCTGATAAAAAAATTTGATCTGCCCCTGATACAAGCATAAGGTTCAAGGAAGAAGATGATGGAATAATAGGCTCCCCCTCAACCAATGACTCTCATTAACTTCTTAACCTCTTCACGAAGGTAGGGGCTTGGTGAAAATATCTACCACTTGTTCACCTGTAGGAACATATTCCAACTTGACCTCCTTATCAACTACCTTCTCTCTTAGAAAATGATATTTGATTTCTATGTGTTTTGTCCTTGAGTGCATGACAAGATTCTTTGATATGTTGATTGCACTTGAGTTGTCACACATTATAGAAATAGGATCTGATAACTCTACCTGAATGTCCTTGAGAGTCTGCTTCATCCATAGGACTTGAGAACAACATATAGCAACTGCAATATACTCGACTTTAGCAGTTGATAGTGAAATGGACTCTTACTTCTTGTTGTGTCATGACACTAACATGTCTCCAAGGAAGAAGTCTCCACAACTGGTTCTCTTCCTATCATCTACACATGTTTCCCAATCTACATCAGTATAGGCTTGTAAAGTGAAATCTCCTTTCTTAGGGTACCATAAGCCATAAGTAAGCATCCCCTGCAGATACTTGAATATAATCCTAACAACATTGACATGTGATTTCTTGTAATATTACCACCATACACACAACTTGGACTATATCAAGCATTGAGGTTGTGAGATACAATAGACTTCCAATCGTTGATCTATACAAAGTTTGATCTACACTAGGTGACTCGTCATCTTTACTTAGCTTGCATCCAATCACCATGGGGGTACCAACCATTTTGTTGTCCTCCATCTAAAATTTATTCAACATGTCTTTAGCATACTTAGTTTGTGATATAAATATACCATCATCTAACTGAGAAATCTACAAACCAAGAAAATATGACATCTCACCAAGCATGGACATCTCAAACTCGGACTGCATTTGATCTACAAATTCCTTGCATAAGGAATCCTTGTTGCCTCCAAAGTGGTATCATCTACACACACCACTACTAAGATCATGTGTTCACATTCTATTTTGATGTATAAGTTACTACCAATGCTCCCCTTTTTAAATCCTTGTTGATGTAAGTACTTATCCAGCCTAGATTACCATGCTTTAGGTGTCTTCTTTAGACCATATAATGCTTTCTTCAATCTACAAGAAAAGTTCTCATATTCATGCAGTTGAAACCCTTCAGGTTGTTCTATGTACACTTATTCCTCAAGATTACCATTTAAGAAAGCAGATTTGAGATCCATTTGGTATACCTTGTATTCTTTAAATGCAGAGAATTCCAAGAACATTCTTATTGCCTCAAGTCTTGCAACAGGTGTAAAAGTTTCTTCAAAATATATGCCCTCTACTTGACCATATCCCTTGCATACAAGCTTTGCCTTGTTCCTTACTATATTTCCATCTTCATTAATCTTGTACCTATAGACCCATTTAGTCCCAATGTCATTTTTGTCAGCGGGTCTAGGAACCAATTCCCATGTTTTCTTCTTTTCAATATGTTGCAACTCTTCCTCCATAGCCTTCAACCACTTTTCACTCTTGTTGGCCTCATCATATGTCTTGGGTTCCATCTTAGTCATAAGGAAGAAATTTACTCTCTCATTATTTCTTTATCTCCTTCTTGTTTGCACACCTTCATTCGTGTTGCTAATTATCTGATCTTCAAGGTGATTCTTTTACACATATCTATTTGGAGCTTTGCTAGGAGCCTCTTCTTATTCACTTTCAGATTTTTCTTCATCTTCAACATATGGTCCTTCAATTTAATTTATTGTGGTTGGTTTACCTTTATGTAGATATTCATTAATTATCACATGTACACTTTCAACCACATTATTCAGCCTTTTGTTAAAACACTTGTAGGCCTTGTTGTGAGTGGACTATCCTAAGAAGATACCTTCATCACATCTTGATTCAAAGATGTCTAATCCATCCTCATCTCTTTTGATGAAACATTTTCTACCAAACACCTTGAAGTAGTTGACTGAGGGTTTCCTATCATACCATAATTCATAAGGTATCATTTTGCTATTTACTCTTAGTTGCACCCTGTTTAGTGTGTATACAGTAGTATGGACTGTGTCTTTCTGATAAACATCAAGCAGGTTGGCTTCATTCAACATTGTTCTTGCCGTCTCTTTGAATGTTCTATACTTTCTCTCCACAACACCATTTTATGGTGGTGTCCTGGGGGCTGAATATTGCCTTTTAATTCCATGTCTCTCACGATAATCTTCAAACTCATTTGATATGAAATCACTTCCATGATCTGATCTTAAGCACTTCAGCTTGTATCCACTTTCCCTCTCAACCAATTTCCTGAAGACCTTGAATCTCTCAAAGGCTTGTGACTTGTCTTGCAGAAAGGTGACCCATGTCATTCTTGAGAAATCATCTATGAGAAACATGAAGTATTTTTCTCCATTTAGGTCTCTTGTCCTTGTAGGCCCACATAAAATAGTATGTGTCGGCTCAAGAGGCCTTGTAGTTGAATACTCTTTTGTCTTAAAACTGACCTTTATTTGATTACCTCTTTGACAGTCTTCACAAATGGTATTGGTAGGTTTGATAATATGTGGAATGTGCCTAGCATATCCTTTCTTAATTACCTTAACAAGGTTATCAAAGTTTATGTGACCTAGTCTCTTGTGCCACAACCATCTCTCGTCAACTTTCCCCATCATGCATTGAGAATCAAAACACTCCTTTAGATTGTATGCATTAGCATCTGTCCTTTTGCCTTCAGCAACAAGTTGTCCATTACTTTCCTTTCTCATCTCACATCCTTTGGAGTCAAAAGTGAATTTGTATCCCTCGTCACACATTTGACTCACACTTAGTAGATTTTGTTTCAGTCCTTCAACATAATAAACATCATAAGCTTTTAATATTCCATCAATGTTCAGTGTAACTTTTCCCTTTATTTTGATTGATGAATTGTCTCCAAACCTCACTGAACCACAATTCCAATCTTCAAATTTAATAAATTTCTTCTTGTCTTCAGACATGTGATTGGAGAAGCCACTGTCTACTACTCACAAGTTTTTTCTTTCTACATGTAAGGTAGTTTGTACAATCAAACTCGACTCACTCTTGTATTTATCTTTCTCTACCCATAATTGTTTGGTCTCTTTCTTCTTTTATGATATCTTATTTTGTGCTAGTTTTGCATTTGGTTCAGATGTTGACACTGTCTTCTTTTTCTTAGTTGTCCTAAGCTTGCAATATTTTGCAATTTGACCCAATTTTTTATAGTGATAGCATTTTACATTCATATTGAATGATGAATTTAAAAAACTATTGTAGAAATGAGATACATTTCTCCTACATTCATGACTCCTATGACCAACATCGTTACAATGATAACAAATGACCTTTACATCTCAAAGAGCAGCAAAATGATTTCTACTTTCATAACTAGGAGGGGACTTACGCATAAGTCTACATTCTACTATTTTATGACTATAAGTATTGAATTTATATAGTATCCATGGAACTAAGGTACATATCAATCATTGTTTAATTTGTTTCTCATTGGTATCCTTGGAGAAGCGTAGTTTTGTCTTCTTGAGTTCTTCCTCCTTGTATCCTTGACCTTTGTGAAGCCTCCATCATTATTCTTGGATTTTATTTTAGGATCAACAAGATTCTTTGACTGATTCTTTGTTGCAGCAACATATGTCTTCTTTTTAGTGGGTTGACTGTGAATGTTTGTTTGACTTCACTTTCACTTGAGAAAATGAAGTGTATCTCCTTTCTAAGTGATTCTTCATGATTAGAACATTGACCTACTTCAAATCAAACACCATTAATATCCTTGGTGTGCTTCTTCTTTCTCAACATTTTGTCTAATGCCGTAGTGTTGCCACTATATTTGGTTCTCATCTTGAGTTCATCTTTGCACTTATCAAGTTCCTTTATGAGATTTACAATTTCTTCTTCCATATTTTGGCACTCATTTTCCTTCTCCTCTAAGTTTGATTTTGTTACTTCATACATCCTTTTAGCTTTTTCCAACTGGATTCTCAAATCAAAAATAGTTTTCTTTGACTCCTCAAGAGATTTGATTAACAACTCTTGTTCTTCAGCAACAACATACCTATATTTTTTGTATTTTTTTCTCACCCTTCTAAGTTCTTCTAGAGCTCTCACAAGTTCACCTTGAAGATCTACCTCATCTTCAATTTCATCCTCTTCATCACTAGCAGCATGCTCATCATCTAGTTCTCATTGTGCCAAAATAGATTAATCTCTTTCTTCTTCATTGAAATCCTCATCAGAGTAACACTCTTCATTCATGGCATTATCTTCAAAGATGTAGAGACTGTTTTTGTTCCTAAAACTTCTTCTCCTTGGCTTGTAGGTTTTCTTTATTTTATCCTTACCAAAAGATCCATTGTTTTGCTTCTCATGTCCATCTTTCACACCATAGGGGAACTTAGAAGCAAAATATCCTATTTTACCATTGTTGAAGCATTTGAAGGGCAACTTACCTTTGTACTTGCCTGATCCCTTTTTGAGTTTTCTCACAAAGTTAGCTACAACATCATCAGAGTCATCTTCTTCTTCATGAGCAGTTTCTTCTTTTCCTTTCTTGGTTATGTTGAATGTTGCCTCTCTCTTTGACGATTCTCCACTGATTGTTCTCATCTCATAGGTTGATAGAGAGCCAAACAATTCATCCATAGAGAAGGTGGTCAGATCTTTAGCTTCTTCAATGGCAGAGACTTCGATGTCATACTTTGGATTGAGAGATCTGAGTACCAGAGATCTGAGTACCTTTTTGACAATGACTTCATCTTTGACTTCCTCTCTAAGTCCTCATATAATATTTACAATTCCATATACTCTTTGAATGTATTCAGCTATTTTCTCTTCTTTCTTCATTTTTATTCCTACAAAATGACCTCTAAGATTTTGCAGTTTGGCCACCTTTACTTTGATATCACCTTCATAGATTTTTTGTAGTTTGTCCTAAGTATCTTTTGTTGAAGTGTAGTACATGACTTTGAAAAAATCTATATCAGATAGGTCATTTAATATTGCATTCTTAGCTTTTGCATTGTTCTTATATTCTCATTTAGCATAGGATCGGTAGGAGGAGAGGATGGAACTATATATCCATTCTTTACTAACATCCAAACATCAAACCCAAGGGAAGACAAATATGCCTTCATTCTTCTACACCAGAAGGCATAATTTGTGCCATCAAACATAGGAGCTTTAGAAGAGGATTCATTTTTGTCCATTGTGTTCACAAGATAGGATCTACCCAAGCAAGAGGAAGCTTTATAGTAAGGGAAACTAGTGCTCTAATACCAATTGAACAACAAAAAAGGACACTGAGAGGGGGGTGAATCAGTGTATTATAATAAAAAAATTAATCTACGTGTGCAAATACTGAAACTGCAAATCTATTAAGAAGACACACACAAATCAAACCACAAAACTAGATTTACTAGCAAAACCTAATGTGGGAAAAACCTCGGTGAGAATAGTTGTTGGAGTCTACTGCTCCAATCCAACCTCACAATAAAGAAACTATTTACATTATGTTTAGGGAACCAACCCAAGGAGCACCAACCCCTGATTATTTTTTAGCACCAACTCAAGGAGCACAAACCCCTAATTTAGAGAACCTACTCAAGGAGCACCTACCCCTTCTTTGAGCACCCACTCAGAGAAATACAATAATATTAAGTTTTATAATACAATAATAAAACCTTGTTACAAATGTGTTTTGTAACACTTAAAAAAAATTCACACCTTAGAACGGATTTTTCTGCCTACTGAGGTTCTTCCTCTTCTTCCTCTCTTTTGATTATCTTCTTCTCTTTGTCTCTAGTTCTCCTTATCTCTACTTCACTTTTTTCTAATTATTCTATATTCTCTATTCTCTTTCTTTTTGCTTCTACAACTTCTACTTCTTCTCTTGGTGGCCACACCACATCAATCACACCCTTGCACTTTAGACTCAAGGTGAAATGTTTTATTTTCACCTATATCTCTATCTTCACAACCACATGTACCATTGTCATATCTCATCAAATCTGTTGCATGATCCGATTTTCTCTATACACCTAAGATTTTCACTCCAAAGCTGAAATCCAAATATATTTTTTAGTTATGTTGTCTTGGAGATTTCTATTGTAGGAGATTTTATTCTCTGAATGGTCACCTATATTAAATGCATCCTTTTTGTCTTCAGATCATTCTCTATACCTAGATTACTAAGTTTAGTAATCTTCCTCTGCCCAAAGAGATATGGTATTCTTCCTCGAGCCACACTAGCAACCTGCAACATGGTCACCATTAATGCATTCTCCATCCTCCTATTCTAAAAAGATCGATAATGACCTCTTTTAAATGTATTCCCTCTGTAGTAACCAACTTTGGCACATATGCTTTGTTCTTTGACCTCCTAAAAGCCACTTGTCTTCATCGTCGACATCCAAAATACTTGGTCAAGCTTGGTCAACTACCACATAGGTTATTTTCCTTATCGGCATGCAAATGTATTGTCAAAATATTCTCAGTCAGCTTTGATAAATAGTAGTCAACTTGCCAAATGGACCTATGAGCCAATCAAGCTGCCAATGTGTCCACAAAATTATCTTTGATAGTAATAAAGACCTTAAACTTTTTCGATGCTGGATAGCATGATATGCATCATCTCCCATTATTTGTTATCCCATAAGATCATTTTTCATCGCCTCCTAGACTATGAGATGGTGGGAGACAAAAACATATTTCTCTTCATTAGCCTGCATCATCATTCTCAAACCCCTTTTACCCGTGCAGGCTAACAGGATGTACAATTTTCACTTTGTTTTGCCCCGCAAGAGTTCCAACCTCTAGTTATCGGCATTACTAGATAATAGGGGACATATCTCCTTCACTTGTGTTATCCCACAAGGTCATCTTCAAGTTTTTTTTACTCATGCGGGGTAGCAGGATGTATTAACCATCCTGCTTCTTGATGCTCTGCAGACTCCTTTTTGTCTATGCTTCCTAGTCGTGGGATAGCGGGGGCATCATTTACTTTGTTCGTACTTACCCTGGATGACTTTTCATCTTCTACTTTATACAATGTGGGACAATGGGAGACATCTCTCACTTTACTTGTTGTTACCCCACACGAATACCATGCACACACTTTGCATGGTGTAGGATAGTAGGGGACACATTTCCCCTTGAATTTTCTTATGTTGCATGATTATTTCTCTTAGGTCTTCTTCAGTGAGGGATACCAGGGAACCTAGTTTTCCCTTGTCGAAGATATCCTGCACGGTCACGATTATCTTATTCATCATTCTGCAGGGTAGCAAGATGCTAGCTGTAGCGTCCTAAAATTGTGACACTTGCAATTTTGACTGCATTTGGGTCTTCACGATGGCAATGCAACATGGAACCTGAATGGAGACCCCGAAACTTGTTCATGACATCAAAAACTGCATTTTTCAGCGCCCTGGTCCTTCAGGACTAGGGTGCCCAGCACCCTGGTCCCCCAGGACCATGGCGCCCAGCGCTGTGGTCCCTGGCCCTATTTTTGGGCCCGGTCTCTTTTGGGTCTCGGGTCTTTATGTTTGCAAATTGGAAAATAACATTTCTTGGTCGGCCTAAGGTCGGGAAAATCAGTCTATCAGCCCTAATTGACAAGTATATAAACTACATTTCCTCTCCCATTTTGGTAAGAGAGAAAAAAAAGGCGGAAACGATATTCAAACATTCAAGCATTCAAGCATTCCTTCAAGAAATTGATCATTCTAAGTCTCCATTCAAGGCTAAGTGTTGCATTCAAGACAAGGATTCAACCATTGAAGAGGAGATCACATACAACATACAACATACTACATACATTACACCTTCGCATGTAAGAATACAAACATTGTTACAACAAGGTATCAGTACTTGTTTACATTACAAACATTTACATTTATAGCATTCTCATTTCTTGGTTAATTCCAAAACCGGGGTTTGACCTAAAGGCAAACCCCTCATCCCTAACCCCCCAATCGTCCTCTCTTTTCTATGTGTAGGTTACAGGTACGCGGCTGTAATTGAAGATCTGGAATCCTTGTGCAGAGACGAACAGATCCACCTTCGTTTCACGGATTTTTCGGAGGACCATGTGCACGTCGAGCGCCATCGTCCCGTCAACTTTCTCTCAAATTTGCAGAGCAGCACCATCTCGACATTTTACTGCTAATTCCAGGTCCGCAGCTTCATCCTATATCCCTATCTCTGTTTATAAGCGAATCTTTCCTACTTTACATGCATTCCTAGTTCAATCAATCTTTCTACATTCTTTACAAAAGAGGGTATCCTTGATGTCACAACCCTTGAAACTCATATAGAATCCAATCTTGCATTGTGTGGGATTGGATCTTGTGGGTTTCAACCCCTCTTTTGAATGTAAAGTCTCTCCTAAGTGAAAACCATCAACCCTAGTGACTCTCCCTTCTCTCTCCTTGGAGTTGGGGAGGGGAGAACGACTAGGGTTCGATTTTTCTGCTTTACATTTTGGTGAATCCGACGTGAACATCCTCATTCTGATTATTCATGGTTAGATCTGAAAATTTTTCTTTCCTAATTTGATCTTTTGCAAATTTTAGAGGTTGATTGCATAAAAACCCTAAAATTTTCTTTTTAGTAATTAAGCTTGTGAAATGTTTAATTGTTAATGCTTGTTTCAGATCTACCCTTCTATTGCAAATTGTCAATTCATATTTGTGTTTTAATTTTGAAAATTAAGTTGTTAAGTGTCAAAACCCTAATTTTTAAAACCTCCTTGATTCAACCTTTGACTGATAATTTCACTGATCAAAACACTTCCAAATCGGTTGTAACTTTGGATTCCGCAACAAAATCACAATATCTTTCATCTCTGAAAATTTGGAAAAAAGTTGCGAGGACCGTGTGCACCCCGAGCGCCATCGTCCCCGACATTTTTTCCAAAATTTTGGGAGCTAGATCTTACTGTATTTTTCTGCTAAAATCCAGAATTTTGGCTGATTTTATCAATTTTAACACTTTCAAAATTAAAGTCAAAGTTGGTCTAGTGATTGCTTGGATTAAGGCTTCTAATCATTCAAAAATTGTTGAAATTGAAATCTGTATCAAAATTGTGTTTCTTACAGTCCTAAATCTGAAAAGTGTGTTGGCATTCAATCGAAATTTCAATGCTTTATTCAAATTTGTGCAGTTTGTGACTTTTGAAATTAAGTGTTTAATTGCAACAACTTTGATTTCCACTTTCCAAATTCGAAATTTGCATGAAATCGAGTCAACTTTTAAATTTCAAAACTTGCATTGCTTTTAGTATTCCCTCTAAAATCATAATATTCAAAATTTCAGTTTCCCTCTCTTTTTCAAAATTCAAATTTTGTATTTTTCAACAATCTTGGTAGGGTTCAATTTTGAGATTGCAACTTTAATTTGGCCTATCTACAAATCGTAAAATCACTCAATTTTTTCAGATTAGCTTTAAAATCATCATAACTTTCATCCCTAAAAATTTCGAAAAAAGTTGCGAGGACCGTGTGCACTCCGTTCGCCACGGTCCCGGACATTTTTTCCGAAATTTTGGGAGATTGTCTTGATTATATTTAACAGCTTAAATCTAGGAGATTGGCTGATTTTATTGAAATTTGCTACCTCTAAAATTCAAAATCTTCTCTCTCTCTTTAGTGCATGAGTTTTACGACAATAAGCCCTACTTACATTATTCCCATTAGACGAAGCCTTAGAATTAAGTCTTTCCAAGGTGTAATTACCGAGGAGATGGAACCTAATTTGAATGGCCTTTTTAACGAGGACACGGGTAATTCCTCCAATCCTCTTAATGATGAAGAAGCTCTCCATGAGGTTTCTGTAGAACAACTTTCAAAATTGGATAACCAATTTGATGATTTTCGACAATGGATGTCTCAAGAATACCCCGATAGTGAAGCTCTTTCATTAATTGAGGGTCTAAAATGTATGGTTCAAAGTGATAAGAATGGAATTGATATTTTGCGTGGTATTGCACACATTGTGGATTCAAATGTGATGCCTATGAAGAGTTGTGCCGAAACTTTAGGTTATACACAACCTCCTACTCAAGTTAATCATTCTATTCCTTTGACAACTCCTATTGCTAGTATACCTACTTTTACATCAAACATAATGACTACTTCCATACAAGACATTCCTCCTATGATCACCAGTCATGGGGGCAATCCTTCCTCTTCAATCAATCCAACTTCTTCATTCATTCCTTCAATGAGTGTCATTATATCTCCACAAATGAACATGACGCAAGGGGGCAATTCATTTAACCTTTCCATTCCTCCTTGTAGTGTTCCTCCCTTCCAATCATCTCCTATGACTAACTATCATAGTGTCCCACCACCTTACTCTCTACCTTCTTTCAATAACATAACACATCCATCACAATCTAACACATCTAATATGAACTCTTCGACTGAAGCGACCATTAACAATCTTGCACAAATTGTCTCTTCTTTACAGCAACAAATTGCCTCTATGAATCAATCTAAGTTTAGTGTGCCCACATTTGATGTGGCGAGCCCACTTTCTCTTGACATTGTTCGAGCTATGCCCCCTAAACATGTTGAAATTCCACATTTGGAGCTTTATAATGGTAAGGGTGATCCTCTAACACATGTTAAGACCTTTCAAACAATATGTACTGATTTTGCTTATGACCAAAGGTTGCTTGCAAAACTGTTTACTAGAACATTAAGAGATAAAGCCCTACAATGGTATTGCTCGTTGCCTTCCTATTCTATTACTTCTTTCGAACAACTTGAAAATGCTTTCATTCAACAATTTCAAAACAATATAAGTCCTAAATTTACTTTGATTGATTTAATGCATTGTAAACAAGGTGTTAAAGAAAAAGTGACTGATTTCATTGGTAGATATAAGCATTTGTATGCTCAAATTTCTTTTCCAGTGCCTGACAATGATATTCAAAGAATCTTTATTTCTAATTTACAAAAAGATATTAGAGAAAAACTCCTGTTTTCTGAGTTTACTTCTTTCCAACAGTTGTGCGCAACTCTTCACAATTATCAACTAACTGTGAGTCAAATGGAACAAGCAAATCCTATGGCTCCGAGTGATAAGGGTGATAGTAGTCAACAACCATTTGGGAAGTTTAAACCGAACAGAGAGTCCATTAAATTCAATGAAAACATCATCAACAACAATGTGAATGCAGCATCAGGTGTGCCTCCTATTTCTAAGTTTTTCAAGAAAGAAAGAAAGTTCACTCCTTTGAATGAATCAGTGCATAGTATTATGAATAAGTTATTGGAACAAAATGTGCTTACTCTTCCTCCTATAAGGCAAATAGATCCTGCAAAGATTAACTCACCCTATTTTGATAACAAATCTTTTTGTCAATTCCATCGTCATCCTGGGCATGATACTGAAAAATGTTTTGCTTTAAAGGGTAAAATTCAAGATTTGATTGATAATAATACTATCTCTGTTTCTGGTGTGAATGATAAAGGCAATACATCTGTAGCTCCTCCTAACCAAAATCTTCATATTTTTACTGATCCATTACCTTCTCATACCTCTAATGCGATTGATACTACTGATTCCTCTGTCTCACCTGATGATCTGGTGTCTATGACTCCGAATGTGATTAACTTTGTAGAGCAGCAGAAAATCCCTAAAGAACCTTCCATCACCTTTGATTCTAGTGAAACTATCAGGGCACCTGATGGTCCTTTATATATAGTTGCAAAAGTCAAGAATACACCTTGTCGTGGAGTGCTTATTGATCCTTCTTGTATGGTTAATATCATTACTGAAGAATTTCTTTTTACTTTGCAATTGAATCAAGTGATCTATGATGAAACAAATGTGGTTGTGAAACTATTTGATGCATTTTCTTCTCCTGCAATTGGTTCTATTACATTACCTATTGAAGTTCATAACAAATCCCTTGATGTGAACTTTGCTATTATTCCATCATCCAAACAATTTCGTGTGAAGCTAGGCTATCCTTGGCTATCTTCCATTAAAGCTATTGCTTCTCCTATTCACAAGTGTTTGAAATTTCCCCATAATGGTGAAGTTGTTACTGTCAATCATAGTCTCTTTAAACCAACTGAAAGAACTTCTAGCGTTCCTATTGATTACTTTTGGCCTAAACAATTCCAATCTCTTCCTCCGCGAAGTGATCATCTTTTTAAATCTTATCAAAAGTGGAAAAAAGATATGATCCTATCTCTAAGTGAACCTAGAACACCCAAACTTGACATTCCTATCGTTCTTGAGAAGGAAGTTCTTCCTTTGAAAGATAAAACCAATGTCTTTCCTCAAGAAGATTCCCTACCCATTCCTATGAATGTGACTATGCCTATATCTAATAAACTTCCTAAAAGTAGACCTATACCTCCTCGTCATGATGGGCTTGGTCTCCTTCCTAAACCAAATATTCCTCCATTATATGGAGCAGTTCCTCCTCCTTCCTCTTATGGAGAGAAGAGACCTTCCTCTTCTCCTATTATTCAACCTAAGAGACCACAACCTAAACACCCAAGTGATAAGGATGAGAACATTCCTCCTCCTCAATCTTCTCCACTTCCTACTAAGACTAGACGAAATCATTCTGCATGTGAACGCCGATGAAAGCGTCGTCTTAGAGCTCAAGCAGCTGCTTCTCAAACTTTGCAATCTCCAAAAACACCTTCAACAAGCATTATTCCATCTTCTCCAAAATCTCCAAAACATAAGATGCATGATGGTCTTGATCCTATGCGAGTTAAAGACCCTATTTTTATAAATCTTGATGATGATATAGATGAAAGCGTTATTCATGATGAAAATGTTACTTCTCTTGCTTCTGATAGTGAATATGAACTTGTTGATGTTGATAACCATTTATCTAACGAATTTTCTAAAGCACTTATCCTAGCTCCTAGACAAGAACACCGTGGCTTGGGATATGAACATAGCCCTTGTTTGGATCTTGTGATAGCTCCATCTGCTATGTTGGATGTTCCTCCTCTAGCGTGTTTCCTACCTTCCCGAAATATTGATCAGCAAGATCGGGGGGTAGATGACGTTCTAGACTAGTTCATTAGCATAGCAGATTCTCTCCTCCTCTCTTGATTTTTTGTTACTTCTTCTATGTGTTACTCTCATTCTTCTATTTGTTGTCCTTAGTGTTGTCTACTTGAGGACGATGCAAAGCATTGAGATCTCTTTTGGTCTCTCTCATGTTGACTCAAAAGACACATGTGTTCCCTTCTTCTAGGTGACCTTCCTTGATTGGGGAATGAAGAACAATTATGCATACATACATATGATATACATGAATTATCATACAGCATACTGACCCCGAGGAAAGCAAAGTCACCTTGTGCTTTGTGTTTTGTGTCTATTATCCTTGGGCTTATCTCACACTTGGGGGCTAAATCCTTGTGATAACATGCTCCTTTCCTTTCTCATTTCTTATATGTATCACTACCTTAAAGCAATCACCCCCGGTGAGGCATGTACGATCGCTTTAACGTAGGGGGGCATACATCCCGTCCATATCTTTTCAAGATACTTGAAAATTTCTTGACAAATTTAGCTTTGCCTTGAAAATTTTTGATATCTTTCTTGCATGACTCATAGTGAGGGAACCTTACTACTGACAGTCATGGTTCTCTCTCGTGATCTTCCCTTTTACTTTTTCAATCGAAGTCGTAAGATCCTTAGTCCACTGGGGGCTTGGTGTATCTTGCCTCCTTGACGTGGTGAAAGTTTTTCAATGTTGTTTCCTTGTACTTTACCGGAAGTATGAGCGTACGCTTATACTCCCGCTAAAGTGGGGGCTAAATGTAGTGTCCTAAAATTGTGACACTTGCAATTTTGACTGCATTTGGGTCTTCACGATGGCGATGCAACACGGAACCTGAATGGAGACCCCGAAACTTGTTCATGACATCAAAAACTGCATTTTTCAGCGCCCTGGTCCTTCAGGACTAGGGCGCCTAGTGCCCTAGTCCCCCAGGACCATGGTGCCCAACGCCCTGGTCCCTGGCCCTATTTTTGGGCCCGGTCTCTTTTGGGTCTCAGGTCTTTATGTTTGCAAATTGGAAAATAACATTTCCTGGTCGGCCTAAGGTCGGGAAAATCAGTCTATCAGCCCTAATTGACAAGTATATAAACTACATTTCCTCTCCCATTTTGGTAAGAGAGAAA
The DNA here is from genome assembly GCF_030272615.1 of Cryptomeria japonica. Classification (NCBI taxonomy): domain Eukaryota; kingdom Viridiplantae; phylum Streptophyta; class Pinopsida; order Cupressales; family Cupressaceae; genus Cryptomeria; species Cryptomeria japonica. Next base: position 860,906,494 of record NC_081407.1, read on the forward strand.
AAAAAGGCAGAAACGATATTCAAACATTCAAGCATTCAAGCATTCCTTCAAGCAATTGATCATTCTAAGTCTCCATTCAAGGCTAAGTGTTGCATTCAAGCATTCCTTCAAGCAATTGATCATTCTAAGTCTCCATTCAAGGCTAAGTGTTGCATTCAAGACAAGGATTCAACCATTGAAGAGGAGATCACATACAACATACAACATACTACATATATTACACCTTCGCATGTAAGAATACAAACATTGTTACAACAAGGTATCAGTACTTGTTTACATTACAAACATTTACATTTACAGCATTCTCATTTCTTGGTTAATTCCAAAATCGGGGTTTGACCTAAAGGCAAACCCCTCATCCCTAACCCCCCAATCGTCCTCTCTTTTCTGTGTGTAGGTTACAGGTACGTGGCTGTAATTGAAGATCTGGAATCCTTGTGCAGAGATGAATAGATCCACCTTCGTTTCGCGGATTTTTCGGAGGACCGTGTGCAGGCCGGGCGCCATCGTCCCGTCAACTTTCACTAAAATTTGTAGAATAGCACCGTCTCGACATTTTACTGCTAAATCCAGGTCCGCAGCTTCATCCTATATCCCTATCTCTGTTTATAAGTGAATCTTTCCTACTTTACATGCATTCCTAGTTCAATCAATCTTTCTACATTCTTTACAAAAGAGGGTATCCTTGATGTCACAACCCTTGAAACTCATATAGAATCCAATCTTGCATTGCGTGGGATTGGATCTTGTGGGTTTCAACCCCTCTTTTGAATGTAAAGTCTCTCCTAAGTGAAAACCATCAACCCTAGTGACTCTCCCTTCTCTCTCCTTGGAGTTGGGGAGGGGAGAACGACTAGGGTTCGATTTTTCCGCTTTACACCAGCACACGCACTATGGGTCCTACACAAACACAACACAACAAGAACAAACCACTAAGACACTAACAACTGTACATATGAGAACATCTAGATAGGTGGGGACCACTTGAATCCAACTCGGCCTAAGTAAACCAAAATACCACTTGGACATCTGCATGCACTTTCATTCTAACGTGATAGGTCGATAAGAGACAAAGGTAGTCAAGTCAAACCGCCATTCTAGTCCAACCACCATGAATTAAGTATGTTAATCTACAGTCCTTAAGAATCAGACTCGATGGGTTCAATGCACTCTGTAGGTCCAATACTAATTTGCATTATGCAACCCATGTTCTTCTGCAACCTACAACATTTGTGTAGCATAACCTATGTATTATGTATGAGATTTGTGTAGCATAACCTATGTATTATGTGTGAGATTTGTGTAGCATAACTTGTATGTTATGTGCATAACTAGTATGCCATTGTTCACTTGTTGACATCATTGACAATCTAATTCTAACAGTAGGGCCTTCACCAATTAGGCTCAAACTTGCCTTTCTTGGTCTTAAATATTTCTTTGATTTTCCTTGAGCACCAAGTCATAGATCTCAAATTCATGGGTTCTAACTTTCTTATTGTACTAGATATGAAGGTAATTTCAACATGCGCATAGGTGATTCAAGGCATTGATGCACCTCTCATCTAGCAACTAAAGCTATTGAATTCATGCAACTTTATATTCTTCATCAAGAAGGATGTTTTATAATGAAACTCTTAACGAGGGAATCTCAATCTTAATTGGCAGGATAAATTTGGAACAAAAGACAAGGTAGTATGTGGTGGCAAACATGGGTGTCGGAATGTTGGTGCAATAAGCCCATAAGGCAAGAATGAGCTCGAGGTGTCGATCACGACCAACTTCATTGACTGTATTTTCAAGAATTTTGATAAGGGTTTTATTTGAAGCCTCATCTTGATTAGTACCTTGTGGGTAATAGGGGGTGGAAAAGTGGTGTTCGATGTCAAATTTTTGGCATAATTCTTTTACATCCCAATTTTTGAAAGGTCATTCGTTATCTATAATAATGGCCTGCGAGATACCATAACAATATATAAGGTAATTCGAGATATTTTTTTCTATTTGTTTACCAGTGGTATAGGTAAGTGGAATGACTTCAACCCTTTTAGTAAAATATTTAGTATCGGTAGTAATGAATTTATAGCCATTGGAGGAGGTGGCATGGATTTTGCTACTGAGGTCAAGGCCCCATTGTGAGAAGGGTGAAGGAGTGATAATGGGTTGCAATGCTTGCAAAGTTGTATGAATTAAATATTTCTTTTATTGGAAGGGCAAGCATATCTTCACAAAATGATAAGCCTCATGTTCCATTATAGGCCAGTAATATCTCATCTGAAGGAGCTTCTTAGCCAAAGTTAGACCACTTGAGTTCGATCCATAAATACCCTCATGTACCTCAAGAAGTGCTCATTCAACCTCTTTTGTGTCAAAACACTGTAAGAGGTTTCCATTGAAGTGCATTTGATATAGGGTGTATGTTGGAATTAGCACTACCGTTACGCCAAAATCTCAAGCTATCAACAAACGGGAGAGCGGCCAGAGACAAGGATCCACGAGAGGCAGGAGGAAGCCATGTCACGAACCCCAAGGAGGTGTTGATTGATTGGCCAACAATCCCCCCTCTCAACAATGACTAGGGTTCCATGAAATTCTTTTAAGGAGACCACAGGGTGACCTCCTGGGATTCGAACTCGTAACCCAGTACTCTGATACCAGTTGTTGGAAACACTGCTACCGTTACACCAAAAGCTCGAATTGTTGGCATTATTGTCATTGATGTCAACAAGTGCTACAAGGATACCAAGAGGATGCAAAGAAACAATTATTGTAGGTTGCAGAAGTGATTATAAAGGGATAACTCAATCAATCAAGTGTTGTGCAGGTGATATTTTCTTTGGTGGTTTGATCAGAATAACGAGGCCAATGTCGGGTCATCTGGAGTTTTTGTTGTGTTTTGTCTATCGGAGTATCCTATGTTGAATACAAAGTATGTGCTACATATCAAAATAGCTATGGAAACTAGGAGACTGAGGATACCTATTGGAATAACTATTAAAGGCGGAATGACAAATTCTTACAATGATGATAGAAATAAACTATTCTGACATCCTCCTATCAGAATACCTTATGTCGATGCTTGTTCATGTTGGGTCATTAAAATAAGTTTGTATTGATGGGTTAGTGTCTAGATGTTAATCCGATAGTGTTGATTATTCTGATGAGTTTGCATTTCGGGTAACCTATGCTGATGAAGTTTGTTACCATGGAGTTTGAGTTTTGGGATACCTAGGCCGATAAAGGGAGGTTGATAGTATGTCATCAGAATGACTTGTTCTATCATTTTAGCGTGTTTTTTCCTATGTCAATAGTTATGGTGATCCCAATAAGTGGTTGTTTGGATTGAAGTATTTTAATTTGGGGTAACTTATGTCGATAAGGTCTATCAACATGGAGATTGTGTTTCAGGATAGCTTATGGCAATAAGGGAAATCAAAGGTGAGGTTCTCATCCGAGTAACTCATGCTGACGAAAGGGAACAAAGCTATCACATGGTCATCGGGATATGCTGTGAAGGCAAAGTAGGTATTAGAAGTCTTCCTGACAGTGACAGTTATGTTGATGAAGGGATGAGGTGTTACATCAGGGTAAGTCACGCAGATGAGAATGGCAAGTTGAGGTGAACGATCAGAGAAACCGATAACTATCAGGATAATATTTCAAGGTCCGACCGACAGAAGTCATTCTGATAGTGCTTTGAGGATGTGTATCAGAAAGAGTCAACCCGACTTGTTTGCAGAGCATGCCATGACTGTAGTCGAATTGTTACAGAGTCTTACATGGCTGATGAAATACCTTGACCAAGTGACCTGAACAAAGAATATGAATAGATGTGGCTCCTTGGTGGATAGAACAAATCATATATCTAGAATTTGGCGACAATGAATATTGTTGTCGATTCTTTCAGGGTAGGTCGATAGATGATGGTGATCTCATTAATGACAAACCTATTGTAGTTGGTTGATGGGCTCAAGGTGATTGACTGAGGTAGGATCAAATCTACTAGATAGATCAAGATTTCTAAAAAATAGCAACCCAATACAAAGACTAAAAAAAAATAAAGCAAGGTCATTCAATGCAGGTGGTCAATCTGAGGGAAATCTAATCTATTGCAGACCAAATCCTAGTAAGATAAAAGAATTAATGCAAACTTGGAGGGATTTCATTCAAATATACAAAGTTGAAGAAGTTGAGTCGGCATGACTATATGGACAAATAGCAGTGCAGATAGAGAGTTGTCTAACTATGTTTGGCTGAGGTGTTTAATGTAGTGGCATGTGGAACCACTACGGTGACAAAGTTGTAGAAGCATATAGAAAGTAAGAATAGAAAGAAGCGATATATTGGGTGAGAAAAGAGCAGAAAAAGTAGAAGAGACCAAGTGAGAAAGCATTAGAAAGTAGAGTGTGTAGAGCCAAGGCAGAAAGGCAGAGGAGGAGAAGTGATCTAAGCAGAAAATAGAGAGTTATCTGTAGAAATAAAGAGAAGAAAAAGAGTTGACGAATTGAGAATAGAAAAGAGTTGCTAGCTGAGTAAGAGAGAGTTGTGAGTAGTTTCAGAACCAGAGACAGAGAGAAGCAAAGACCACAAGGCTGAGACAACTGGAGGTAGCAAGAAGTTGAGCAGGGACCAAAAGAGAAGCATAAGAAAAGCAGAGTTGACCAAGGTGTAGAGAGCAGAGAGAAGAAAGACAAAAAGAAATCAGTAAGGTGCTGCAAAACTTCATTTGTAGAAAAGTACCAAATTTGGAATCGAATCTATATTCATTGTATTTCTCTGAGTGGGTTCTCAGAGAAAGGGTAGGTGATCCTTTGAGTAGGTGCTCATAAAATCAAGAGTTGGTTCTCCTTGGGTTGGTTCCCTAAAGTTTCAGGGGTTGGTGTTCCTTGGATTGGTGCCCTAAACATTGTAAATTGTTATTTACTATGAGACTGGATTGGAGCAATAGATTCCAGTAGCTATTCTCATCGAGGTTTTTCCCACATTGGGTTCTCCTCATACATCTGGTGTTATGTGATGTGCTCTTGTGTGTGTGTGTTTATGTTTGCATTACATCCTTAAAATCTGTATACTAGACTTGAAGTTTTGAAAAACATTGATTCACCCCCCTCTCAGTGTCCATTTGTGTTCTTCAGTGTCACCAAGAATAGTATAATGGGATGAGGGATGAACGAAGGTTTGTTGTTGAATTTTAGTGAGATTAGGTGGCAGGATGTTATGATGAAGGTAAGTGTAAATATCATGATACCATGGAGAATCAAGATCGACAATTTTGCATACCATTTCAAATTTTTGGACATCATATGCTGGGATGAGAAGATGCTCAACCAATAATTCACACTTATGACTATTTTTTGGCATTTGTTGGAGGGATCCAATAGTAGCCATAACATTAGCAGCCTTATTATTTTCCCTAAGAATCTGGTCAAATTGAATAGAGGTGAAATGTTGCTTAAAATCCTTAATCATGTGGTGATAGGGAATACACTTATCATCTTTAGTCTGGTACTCATCATTGACTTGTTTGATGACCAATCGTGAATCACCATAAACTTGTAAATCAATTATTTTCCATTTGATGACAATGCAGAGTCTTGTGATGTGGGCCTCATACTCAATAATATTGTTAGTGCATTGAAAAAATATCTTGTATGATTTGGGAATGCAATTTACTTTAGGGGTAACTAACAAAATGTCTTCTCCTGATCCATATTGTGTGCAAGAGCCAGCAAAGTAAAGTTGTGAATGGGTAGATTGCATGATGGTCATGATAGCATCACCAGGAAATTTTGTAACCAAAGGATGGTCTTCTTGTAGAGGTGCATCTTCTAGTTGATCCCTAATGACTTGTCCCTTAATAAATTTGTGATCTACATACTCAATGTCAAACTCACTCAATATCTTTACCCATTTAGTAGTCCTTCCTATAAGAGCATCTTTAGAAGGGAGGTACTTCAGTGGGTCAATTTTTTTGATGAGCTTAATATTATCATTAAGCATGTAGTGGCATAGTTTTTGAGTGCTAAAGACTACAACAAGATATGCCCATTCAATAGGGGTGTAATTGATCTCATAACTCACGAGGGTAATTCTGATGTAATATATATCTCACTATTTTCCTTATTCATCAACCTATGCAAGTAATGCCCATAATGTGATTGTCTTAGCTTATATATACAAGAGGAGTGGTTGATTTGGAATGGTGAGTATTAAAACTAGTGGGGAGGCAAGATACTCCTTGATTTTATCGAATGCTTTCTGACATAGGCAATCCCACTAAAATTTTGTGTCCTTACAAAGTAGGTGAACAAAGGGTTGACATTTATCTACAAGTTGAGCAGTGTATTTGCAGATGGACTAAAGCTTGCCTTGAAGACTATGAAATTGTTTGACATTCCTGGGATGTTGCATTTCTATGATATCTTGTACCTTAGTGGGGTCAACTTTGATGACACATCTCAATACAATAAAGTCTAGGAGTTTGTTGGAAGTGACCCCAAAGATACACTTCTTAGGATTGAGGCGCAATTTGTATTTCTCAAGTCTTTCAAAAATGTTGGTCCACACAACAAAATGCTCTTCTCTTGTTTTTTTATTTTCCTAGTAGATCATCCATGTAATCTTCCATGATATCATGTAGAAGGTCATGAAAAATGGTGGTCATATCTTGTTGATAGGTGGTGCTGACATATTTGAGGCCAAAGGGCATGACTTGATAGAAAAAAATTTCCCAAGGAGTGGTAAAAGTTGTCTTATACTGATCCTCTATGGCAATTTTAATCTGATTAGAACTTGAAAAACCATCCATCAAGGAGAGAATCGCATGTCCCATTGTACGATATACTATTATGTTAATGTTAGGCAAAGGGAAATCATCTTTAGGGAATGCTTTGTTGAGGTCTCTAAAGTTTGTGCAAATCCAAATCCCCCCTACTATTTTACCAACTGGTACTATATTTGAGACCCATTATGGATAGTCAATGGGTTGGATGAACCCCATTTCTAATATTTTTTACAACTTTTCCTTGACAAAAAGGGAAATTTGGGGATCCATCTTTCTCAATTTATCTTGATAGGTTTTGCATTAGGGTGTACTGCAAAGTAATGAACCACAAGGTCAGGGTCTAGACCTAGCATATTGACATATCACCATGCAAATTTGATTTGTGTTTCTTTGAGAATGGCTATGATGTTCTGATTTTGTTGAGTGATGAGAGTTTTAGCAATGAAATTGTTCTTTGGATCTTCACATGTCCCAAGATTGGTTGTCTCGGTCTCTTCGATCAAGATATCTATGATTTCTCTCACAATGGGGGGTCCATGGTAGGCAAGTCAATTCCCTCATCCTCTAGCGCTTGATCCAATTTTTCACTAGCAAATACGTCATTTCTTTTTACTTTTCCATCATCTGATAGCACCTCATTGAGGTTTTCACTAAGGAACTTTTGATTTTTATTTTCATTTTTTCGACTAAGGGAGTTGACTCAGCTACTAAAGTATGCATCCCCATTGATTTTGATGCCATGAATGGTAATGTGATATTTAAGGTTATCCATGTCTAAAAGTTCCAAGAGGGAATTATCATCAACACATATGTAAAGGGAAGGTGGTCCTTGTTGGTCATAATCAATGAGTTTAGAGTATATGAGTGGAAGATTGGGTAAGGTGGAGGGGGTAATGGTGTATATGTGGATCTTAGAGAAAATTTCATTGAGGTATTCAAAGGGAACTTTGTATAATTTCTCTTCATTGGAGTCGTTGACATCAAAAGGAGGAGTTGTTGGAGCACCTCCAAGGGTTATCTTGGGTTTGGGGAAGTAACCCAATCCTTTGTTATGTTTGTATCAAATTGGTACAATAGGCACTTTTCTTCCTTGCTCTTTAGGCCCTAGGCAATATCCTTGATATCCCATCTTTTCCATAACGACTTATGCTTTTAGATATTTATCTTTTAGGATATTAATGGGTTCTTCGTCTTCTCCTCTATAGAGACATGAGGTGGCATCTACTTCAAGAATATATTCATCTAATGGACCCTACTACTAAAAGGTGGTCTTTTCACATTGAATGGTTTGCTTTTTCTAAATCTCAATCTTTGTAAGTCTCCCATAGGACTTAGGGGGGGTAGGGAGATGTCCCACATAGAATGTATTTTGAAGAGTATATTTCCCACATCCATTGTCAATAATCTTAGCCTTGATATCAAGTTGAGTGGAATTGGAGGTAGAGGCGACGTTAGAGGTATCAAAGGGTGGTGTGGAAGCAAGGTTGTTGAGAGAGAAATGATAGGCATGTTTTTCTTCAAGGAGAATGGTTGTGGATCAATAAGAATTATGATTTCCCTACCATTATATAGAAATTTAAGGAATTTATGGTAGGTGGAGGGGACAAGTTGGATGGAATGAATCCAAGGACAAACAAGCAGGATGTTGTATCGGAGATCAAGGTCTAAGAATTGACGTGTTTTTTCTACTACTATTAGACCCACTTGGAGGGGCAATGTGATTGTGCCTTTGGAGACTCTTTTTGCATCATCATATGTGTTGATTGTGATTTTTCCTTTTGAATCAATAATATCATGGGGGTATCCCAATTGTTTTATTAACTTATATGTACACAAATTTAGACTGAATCCACCATCTATAAGGACCCTTTTAATTTTGTGTTTATGTACAATGGCCTCAATATGAAGGGGCTTATTGTCAGATTAATCTTTGGATGTGAAGAAGAGGTGATGTTAGATGGAAAGGTTTCCTATCAAAGCTTGAAATTGCAAGGAATTGATATTATTGAGAAGACTCAAGTAAATATTTTTCAAGGATTTATTTATGGATGGTTAATAATTTGAGGAGCTCAAGGATGAAAATTTATGAAGGAGTTTTTCCAAGGTGGTCAAGGATGTTATAGTGAGATGCAGATAGAGTGTTTGAGGATGAAGGGGGGGAGGAGGAGCCCCTTGGGTAGTGACCTTCCTCTGTGGGTGGTTATATTGCAATCAATGGAAGGGGAAGGTGCTACTTGAATAACTGTTGGCATTTGCATGAAGATTGCATTAATGAAATGTTATGCTGTCATTGATGTCAATTGTAACCGGTAATGATGTTGTTATAATGTTGTTTTGTAATCGGTAGGAAGAGCTAGTGAAGGGAACCACAACTAGTAGGTGAGTTTGTGGAGTGAACTGGTATTGCTAAGCATTGGAGAGTTGAACCGGTAAGCACTGCCTATTGATATGATAAACCCTAACCAATTAAGTTTGGTGAATTGGTTATATTGGTTTATGATCTGATGATGAGCGACAATGATTATGACACATATGCATATTGTATGAGAAAAGTTTCAAAGTGTTTTTGGTGCGTTAAGATAATGGTTTTTGTCTTGGGAATGAGCAAGTATATTGCATGTAATGAAAACCGCATAATGAGTTACTGAGTTCAATGAAGTGGTGATCAAGGAGTGATTGAGGATATCTTGAATGATGTGCAGAGATTGTTATGTAATCCAACGGTCATACTTGAACCGACTTGTTTGTAATCTCTATGAGAGAATTAGGTTTTTATTGTGTTACCAACCTATTTATTTGTTTATAAGGTCGATGAGTTGTTTTGTTTCAAAGTTGGCAAATTTCTATTTGAGTGTGGTTTTCAAACCGGATGATGTATCTGCAATTTGTGTAAGGTAGATAGGAGCATGGAAAGGATCTAAACAAGCAAGTGTAGTGTTATTCAAACAGATCAACAAACCCCTGTTGTTTTCTAACAATTACAATAGTAAAATCCCCTAACCGGATAAGCTCTAACAAGCTTAGTGTTATTCAAATCCTCTAACCAGGTGGTCCATTAGCTTGGATTTCAAATCCTCTACCAAGGTTACTCCTCATAGGGTATTGCTTCTAATAGGGCATTATAGTCAATCCCTTAACCGGGTGGACCCTAACAGGATTTGTTCTTAACAGGACTTTTTGTAAAGCTTTAACAAGCTTGGCTCCTAACAGGGCAAACTTCAGAAGAGCTCAAAATACTTGTGGGTATTCATCCCCACCGTGGTTTTTCCCATTTGGGTTTCCACGTCAAAAATATTGTGTCAAGTGGTGAATGTTTTTGTGGTTATGTTTACTATGGTTGAATTGCTTAACTGCTTAATCCACTTTGATATGTTATTTTAACCGACAGCAATCTGAAATGAGGTTTTACTTATGTCAGTAAAGTATTTGAATTTTTGTGAGTTTGAAGTTGTTTATTGTTAATCTGCTATAACAGTCAACCGGTTTATCTTGACAGTGATATTGCATTTGTAGTTTAGTGGTTTAGCTTGTCAATTCTGAGTTTACTTTGAGAGGTTGATTTTGAGATTGGTAAAAGCTTTTATCATTTTTCTATCTACTGATTCACCCCCCCTCTCAGTAGTTGACCGGATCCTTATTCTTTCATCATACCATCAATAACAACTTTCCCTCTTTGGGATTCGGTAGGATTATCGGCTCCCTTGATGGTGATGGTGTTAACATAGTCATCAGCCGCTTTTATTCAACCAACAAGGGATTCAAAAGATGATAGGGTATTGGCATAATCATAAGGGATGAAATGAGATGATGAGGCTTTTCCTTTATCATTCTTAGCGAAGGGGTCCTGATAAATCTTGAGCTTTTCATTGGGTGTATTTGATTTGGCCCCTTCAACTTCAACCTCACCTCTATCAATAAAGTCTTGAATATGAATCTGTAATTTTATATGCTTCTTAGTGTCACAACCTTTAATATGGTGGTATTCACAATTTTTTTTGTCATTCTACCACATAGGTTTAGGCTTATTCTCATCATAGGGTCTTGTGATAGAGTATTGAACCATGTTGGCCTTGACAAGTTGAGTGAGAGGTGTATACTCAAGATTGTCTTGATTATTGGACTGTGGTGGCTTACAGGTGATGAAAATGTTGGGATTGGGTTTGGTTTGATTTTGTGAGGTGGATTGGATTTGGGAGGAAGATTGGATGGTATATGAATTTTTTGGGACATGTTTGGCATCTTTACCATATTCTTATTCTTATCCCAAAACTTAGGTTTGTCATTGGAGGATGAACCTTGGGACTCCTTTTCATAATTAATGACACCTTGTTCAATTAATGTTGTTTCTAGGGCTAAAATTTTCTTAGTGAATTATTCATAGTCCTCAAGGTATTCCACACACAATTGGAAAGACATCTCAAGGACAAGGTTGCAAATAAATAATTTTACTTGGCGTGATTTGGTGATCTCCCAAGGGAATCTCTTAACAAGGTGAGACCATATTTGTAAGTTGGCAAAGGTTTCTCCATTTCTTTCTTTGGTATTAAATAGGTCCATCATGGATGCATCATTCTAAAAGTTATACCTATAATGGGTCACAAATTTTTCAGCTTGATCTGGAAATGAAGTGATTGATCCATGTGGAAAATTGGAGAACCATGCAATAGCGCCCCCCCTCCCCCAGACTCTTTAAGAAAAGTATCCTTAGGTAGATAGATAAATGTAAGAGACCTCTTGACAAGCTATGAAGATCTCCTTGACATGTTCTCTAGGGTCTCCCTTTCCTTTATATTGTAAAATTTTATAATTTCAAAGCTTAGGGGATAGTGTGCCACTAATATCGATTTATGAAAAGGATATCGAAATATTTCTTCAAATGTATAGGCTTTCTTTTGATTTCCATCATTTAGGTTCTCAAGTAAATATTTCATGTCTTCAAGTTAGTTGAGGAGCATTACGTTGTTGATAGTGCAAGGGATGATATTGATGTTGTGGATTAGGTGTAGATGAATTATAGCTAGAGGCGGGGGGAATGCTAAAACTAATGTATTGATATGCGGATATAGTATCAAAGGCAATATAGGGAGGTAGGTATATTTTTGTGGTATGTGCAGGTGGAAGACTAGTGTGGATGAAGTTGATCATTTTCTTTAAAGGTGTAGAGGTGACAAGTGGAGTAGTGGTTGGATTAGTGGTAGTTGATGGGACAAAATTATGTGATTGTGGGTTGAGAACATAATTAAGGATAGGTTGGGTGGTATGAATAAATTTATTAGTTGCGAGAGTGGTGAGGATGAAAGTATAAAATTTTGGGGGGATTCTAGCCCCATGTCGAATGAGGTCCATCAAGAAGGCACTTGGATTAGTCTTAATTAGCTTTTCTATCATCTCTTGGTTGTATGCATCATTCAAGAAAGAAGACAATCATGGGGAAACATAAGGTTGATTTACTAGTACCACTTCCTCTTGGCTTGATTCATGTGTTATGTAATGGAGGTTTGGATCGGAGAGCTCACAAGTATGAGAATCCATTAGCTTTTTCTTTTGAGATAGCGTGTAGACCATACAAGGGAAAACCTTTTAGGATGGTGGAAGGTGAAAATGAATTTGGTTGTGGATTTTTGGTGGATAGGTAGGATATAGGTTTTTGGATTTAAGATGGATGATGAAGATTTGGATAAACTTTGGACTTAGTATTTGTGTTGACTAAGATGGATTTGGATGATTTGATTTAGATTTGGATTCATTGTATTTATATGATTTGGATTGGATTGTCTTGAAATGGATTTGGATTGGATTAATATCTAATTTGGATTTGATTTGATTTGGTTTGGATTAAGGTCAAGGAAAAAAACTTGGTAAAACTAGATCATTAGTGAAGAACTTGGATTATTGTACCTTTTCTTACTTAGGATAGGCAAAGTTCATAAGAGAATTCGGATAGGGATTATTAACCCAGTGATTATGATTAATTAAATATAATACTTAAGATAGGAAAATTTCTTAAGCACAACACTAATTAATGATCACAAAGGATTGAGGATCTTAGAGAAATTTTGTTTAGTTTGACCTTGGATGATGATTAGGATGGATAATGATGAGGGTGATCATGATTAATTTTACTAAGTCCAAAGAGACGATGAGGGGGACTTGTTTTAGGATGGGTGAAATGAAAGTGGATGAAAAGGATAATGATGTGAAAGGTGACTGGGGTGATGGTATTATTTGGTTAACAAGTCTATGTGGACTCTCGAGGGTCATAAATTTGATGTCTTTTGTGTCAAAAGTCCATTTTTCAGCTGATGTATCTAGAAATAATGTTTTAGTTTTGTGATAGCACAAATGGTAAAGTCTAGGTGGAGATGGTGTTTCTGAGACCTAGACACCAAAAGGCAGAGACTGTGTTTCTCAGATGTAGATGCCAAAACAGAGACCCAGATGCCGAAGGGCAGTGTCAAGTTTGTCAATCTCTTGGCAAGAAATATCAAACATAAAGATATTTTGGCCAAGTTTTAAATAATCAAGGTAGGATAAGGAAGGCTCCTCAAAGATAATATCCACTGGTCTTAGAACAAATAAAGACACTTCAATAAATTTTTCACATATTAAGGCCAAAGCTTATTGAGATGATGCTAGGCCCACAAATTTGGAATCTTCGTTGACCCAAGTTTCCAATCACCTTAAGGGGTGGTGGAAACTTTTGATATTTTCAAAAGAGGACAACTAAGGGCCTCCAGGACTAGAAAGATGGCCCAATAACATTCTCCCCAAAAAGATACAAGTAGGTTATGCTAAGCCAGGGATTTTTGTCTCATCTCAAGGGAGCCATATGGTGAGTAACTTTAGGGAACAATACTATTCCCTTGCACCAATATCAATGTAATGTTCAATAAATAAGAGGGTGGCTTCTATGCATAAAGGTTTCTAGTCTCTTTTAGAGGAATTAACGCCTTTATAGTGCCCAAGAAGCCACTTAAGTATTTAACCAACCCTAATTGGAGACTTATATACCTCACATAAATGTGGGTACTTCTCCTTTTAGATTGTCATTGTCTGAAAGGTTTTTCTAGTTAGGCCTTAGCTTTCGCCTTAATCATTTATATAATGGCCTGAAGAAAATATCAATTTGGGTTGTTCCCCTATGGAGAAAAATTCTCTCTATCGGAAGACCCTCTAAAAAAACAAAGATTGGTGAGTTCTCTTACACCCCAGTTCTAGAAGGGCAAGGGGAGAGGATACTTTCACCACCCTTTTGAGGGTGCCTAAACTAAACACAAAGGAGGTAGGTATGGATTTTGAAACCCAAGTTCTACAAGGGGAGAGCATACGCCTACTACCTTAGGACACGATAAGAAAAGATTAATTAAACCCCTAATTAGACTATGTGAAACTAGATTAACAAAAAAAAAATTCGAGAAAACGTTCAATTTTAAATATCAACCCTGCAAAACCACAGTCAAAAGTTTATAGAGTTTAGTCTTCGATGCATGAGACAAGTTGCACAAACTAGTTAGGGTTAGTAGTATATTCAAAACCTAAGCACATGTGGGGATGCCGAAGTGAAGGTGTAGACACCGAACAATGGATATGTTGCACAACACAGATGACAAACAACAAATATGTTGCATAGTGTAGATTTACAGAAAAATAGAAAAAAAAAACTATTCTAAAAAAATATAACTTGACCTATATATATTGTTGTCTGAGATTTATTTATTTATTTTTTAACTGAAACAAAAATGAAAAAGGCTAATCATGCTAAGAAGTTGAAGTGAAGAAAATATTCTTGTGGAGACAATCTTATGCAAATGTAGACACCAAACAATGCATACATTATTTTGTAGGCAAAGATGCTGAATGACAGACTTGCAAAATGTAGAGTCCCAAAACCTACAAAAGAAACATTAGTATTGACACTTATGGTTACTTTTCAACAAATGTTAGTCCTTTAATAATTAGTAGAAGACATCAAATATGAACAAAAATTAACACTAAGGTCTTCAATCGGTCTGTCCAATCTGCAAAACAAAATTGTGAAAATAAGCAAGGTGGACACACCATTTTAGAAGCTTAGATGTCGAAAGTTGTAGATGTTGAACCATGATCAGAGACACTGAACCATAGTCTATAACCTACGATCTTCACAAAAACTCAAGTTTGAAGTTAGTTTCTAGGGGTGTGGGTCCCACCGAGCATTGCCAAAATGAAAGAAATGAAAATAAATGGTTATCTAAATGCATAAACATAAAACACTAACATGAATGCACCAATTTACCTTCACACTCCATGGAATGAACTAAAAACTTGACCACTTGACTTTTTCTTGATTTTGTTGGATATGTGGGTTTCTCTCCAAATTGCACAAAAAATCATTACACCAACAACATAAAATAGCATAAGATCGTGTTATGTATATGAAGGAGGAGGCTCCAATTTATAAATTTTTGGAAGGAAAAAGGAATGGTTGAGATCAAAATTTTATGGAGGGCTAGGATTGAAGCAGAAGAGGTGAGTTGGATTGAAGGCTTAGTCGTGTGCCAAGTGTCGCAAGGGTGGTAATTTCGGGAAGAACACTTGGAATGGGGAAGAGGGCAAGGTGTGCTCACACATGGAAGAACAATAGAATGACAAGTGGACACAAAAATGGTAAAATGGAAGAGGTATAGGAAGATGGAAATTACAAATGGATGAAAGGGGAAAGTGTAGGGTGGCTTTATTGGGAATATAGCTCTCACACATGTGAGCACCCTTGGTCAAAGAGTGAGGTGGGGGATTGAAAATGACTTGTGCATGCAAGTTCATTTAAGAGGCATGTCACATGAGGACTTGGGTAAGTGTGAGGAATTTAAATTTGGAGAAAATGGTAATGAGGGTTAGGCACTAATTAATTAGTCATTAATTAATGAGTTTACTGGGAGGATTTGTAAGAAACTAGGATATTAGTTTTTTTAATTTAAGCAAAGGTGGACGAGCCACAAATATATATTATAATTATAATAGACTGGTTCAAGAGCTCCTGGAGGAAAGAACCAGCTAAGCAAACCTTCATTCCTCGCTGAAGATTACAATGTATAGAAGGAGGCCAACACAAAGAGTGAAGGTAGTATATCTAGCTGAATAGAAGTATGGAACATCCAAACCTAAATTTTAACAGAGTAGCACCAGAAATATCAGAATATCCAAGGACTTACATAGCCTGATCATTACAATTCCATACTAGTCATGCATTAAACAGCCTAAGTAGACCATTATGAGACCCTAGAAAAAGCACCAAATATACTGCAAAATTAACCTAATGTATATTTACATAAATCTACACCCTTCTTCATAGTTATCAAAATTGGACTATCGAGCAAAATGGAGAATAGGCATAAAATTGTACCCCAAAACCTATATGAACATCAATATTACTCCTCCATAGGTTGTGATCCCGACAAAAATCCATCTCCAACATTGAGTGCAGAAAAAGGAAGATATCGGGCTTTCAATCGATGAACAATGGATCTCAGTAACTCAGTCAAATAAGAGTTGATGAGGAGGAGAGGTTTTGTTAACCTGCATTGAAGCTTCATTACCCACTAGCATTGGCACAGAGATAGCAAAGGGCTTTGTTTTCCCGTGATCGTGGCCTAAGATTGCTAGGATGGCATGCAATTTTGAGAAGATTCGGACTTTTAAGTCTTTATTTTAAACATCTCCCAGCATTGCGAATAACTATTTGGAAAGGTCTTACATTTTGCAGGGAGAGTGACCGCTTTATGCTATCAAATATTGAGGGAAATTCTTCATGAGTGAGCAGAAGCTTCGTGGGGAATAAACCACCAACTTTTTTCTAACCATTCCATAAATCATATTGGTAGATGGCTTCCAAAAGTTGATTATCATTCAAAAAATCTGCCCGAATCATTTTATGAATGATGTTCTTTAAGGGAACCCAAGACTACAGCAAGTCTACTACATTGGAAAGAAAGATAGAAACCAATTGGGAAGGAAAAAGAAACCTTTTATCATGCAGATAGAGTATTTCCTCACCGATAATCCTTTGGATGTTGCATTTGCAATGTTGATAGGAAGTGTTGAAGGCGATTCCCAATTGGTCTTCGGCAATATGACCCTCAAATGGCATCTCCCAAGCAGAAACTATCAAGTGCACTTTGTAATTTCGCGAAGAGAAATCCATTATGCATTAAAACAGGGCAGGCTACAGAGGAAATAAATAAGCAAGTTATGAATCGACACTAGATAAAAGCAATGGCTACCTTGAGAATCACATTTCTTGTTGAAATCATTTTGAATCTCCAAATGATGTGAAATTATTAGCAAGTCTGAGTGACATGCTTGATGTTGGTTTTTTTTTAATTATATTGCAAAGTAACAAAGGATGTCGCATGTGTGAGATCAAACGAAGATATATCTTTGATCTCATGAGACTCATAGGGTAGGTCACCATCGTACTACCAAAATGGAAGCTCATAGAATAGGCCGCCATTGTACTGCCAACATGGAAAATGAATGAGAAATTGAAAGACATCATTCCAGCCACCATCGAATTGCCAGCAAAGATGAAGGGTGAACAATCAATCAGCTTGAAGTAATAAATCCAAACATGCCAAACTTTAAATCAACTTGTTGCGAATGCACAAACATCATTAATTGATCACTTGACAAAACCAAAGTTAATACATTCTATCAAAATCTTGAATAATAGAGTGAGTATGTCATTCATTTAAAAAAATTTCCTTTCATCATTGATAATGCTTACTAGACGACGAAAATTTTCCACATTGAAATTTGGAGATGAAGAATCCACTTCCGGCTTGTCACAGACCAAATTTGCTAATACGTCCGCTACTCTATTACCTTCCCTGAATATGTGAGAGATGTAACATTCCTCAAATGAATCTAATAACAACCATGCTCGCTTTAAAATGTAGCAAATTTTCCAGTTAAATGAACATCTGGAAATTCAAGCTTTCACTATAATAGAAGAATCTCCTTCAACATGTAACCCAGGGAACCTTAGTTTTTTTGCCAATGTCAGTTCATATAATAAGGCAAGAGCTTCTACTAAATTGTTTGTGCCAGGAGGAATAGAAAAAGATTTAGCTGCCAAGAGAATACCTAAGTGATCTCTAATACAAACTCCAATTCTTGAATCACAAGGGTATCATCTAGATGAACCATCAAAATTTAATTTGACAAAGCCAATTGGAGGAGGTTTCCATTTAATTAGGTTTTCGTTGATTGACTAATTTTCTCAGCCAAATGTAGCACAAAAATAAGGGATAGCCAAACCTTTCCAAATCTTGATAATGCGGCCATCCCAAGATGAAAAATTAAAATTGCTATTTATGTTCTTGATATAAGCATTAACTTGTTCTGAAGCATATTTCTCAATTCCTTCTAGTGCCAAATGAGTTGGAGATTCAATATGTCTAAAAATTCTTTTATTTCTTTCCCACCAGATTGACCAAATGACAGTTGTCGAAATACATTTCCAAATGCTTGCAAATAAAGAGTTTGTGAAAATAGTAGGCTAGGATTGGAATACCTCCCATAAAGTATAGGGCAGCGACATAGATAAAATTCAGTTTCTCCAAAACATGGAACCAACATTTCTGAGCAAAGGGACACCTAAGGAGTAAATGGTCTACAGTTTCAGTTTCAACTTTGTATAATACACAAGCAAAAGAGTTAGAAATATGTAATCTTTCCGATTTATCACTTGTTAATATCCTTTTTCTCAAAGCTAATCAGGCAAAGCAACCTACTTTAGATAGCACAACACTATTCTAACAAAATGAAAAGGCTTGACTATTAACTTGCTGATTTTCCATATGTCGGGTAGCCACATAACCATATTTAACTGAATATTTGTCATCATGAGCTGGAACCCATAACAATTTGTCTTCTTGACTTGAAATACACTCTTCTTGTAGTCAAAATTTCTTGAAAACAAAACCTTTGATCATCTCTAATTGGTAGATCAGGAGGATCTTTCCAAATGGCTTTCCCTGAAAAAATTTCCACACCACTAACATAATCTATCAAAAGTGAACCCCAACAGTTTTTTATAGTTAGAATGGAATCCAAAAGAAGCTCTGAAAACATTAAAGGAGGCAGGCCATTCCATGAGTCCTCCCAAAAATGAATTCTCTCACCATTGTGAACCTCCCAAGATAGATATCTTGTAATAATCAGCCTACAAGACATCATGAAGTTCCCAACAGTTGACCTTTTGGAGGATCAAGGGTTGTTATGACTTGGGAAGGGTTTAAAGAGTCCAAGTATTTTTCCTGCATGATTTTGCACCACTTGGTGTCTGGTTTTGAGACAATTTGCCACACAAGTTTACCCCCAAAGGCAATGTTTCTTTTAGATAAGTGTAGACTGACTCCCCCTCCCCCCTTATCATGTGTCATTTCCTGAATTGATATAAGCAGGATCTTCTTTTCTTCTAACATATTGTCCTCCATAAGAAACCTCTAATGAGTTTTCAATCTCATGAATGACTCTAGCAGGGGCTTTGAGGACTGGCATGAAATAATTGGGAATGGAATACAAGACTATTTTTATTAGAAGTAATTTCCCTGGTAGGGACAGCCAGTGGGCCTTCCATGTGGAAATGGCATTCTTAATTCTGTCTATAATAGCTTTCCAATAAGTTGACTTATTGGCACCCACAAAAAAAGGAATGTCAAGATATGTGGTGGGAAGACACTCTTGAGGGAAACCCAAAGTATCAATAATTTTCCTTGTGATGACATCATTTATATTAAGAACATATATCTTTGATTTCTGAGCATTAATTCTTTGTCCCGAGACTACCATGTAAAGATCCAAAGTTTTCTTGATCTACTTTTCCTCTTGAACATTTGATTTACCAAACAACAGTGTGTCATCAGTAAATAAAGAATGTGTAACTGACACGGATGTTCCTTCAATATGAGCACCCCTCAAAATCCCTTGACCATGTTTAGACTTAATGATTCCTGTAAAAGCCATGCCATAATTATAAACAGAGATAGGGATAGGGGGTCTCCTTGTCTCACACCTTGCGAGGCAGCAAAGAAACTAGCAAGAGCACCATTAATTAACATTGAAAAGTGAGCTCATGAGATACATGCCCTAATCCACTTATACCACTTCTCAGCAAATCCAAATTTGCTCAAGACTTCAAGAAAATACCAGTTAAGTTTGTCATATGCTTTCATCATATCCAATTTGACCACAAAAGAAAATACATTGTTCGAGTGGATGGAGTGCAACACTTCATGGGCCACTAAGGTACCTTCCATTGTTTCTCTTCTTGGAAAGAAACCACCTTGTTCTGGGGATATGATTTTGATAATCAGTTTCTGCAGTCTCAAATAAATGGTTGTGGTAATAATCTTGTATATTGTATTGCATAACGAAATGGGCCTAAAATCTGCAAAAGATGTTGGCTGTTTGATTTTTGGAATAAAAGCAATATTTGTAGTATTGAAATTTCGAAGAATGGATGAGATCTTTATTGACTCCTCCATTGATGCCAACAATTGAAAGCCCAAAACATCCTAGCATTTTTGGAAGAAAAGAGGTGTAAGACCATCCAGACCTGGGGCCTTGTCCGGAGGGAAAGAAAAGACTACTTTACGGATCTCTTCAATTTTGAAAGGGGCAAATAATTGTTGATTATCAAGGGGACAAACAATATGAGGAACAACATCCATAATCTCCTTCTCTTGCACATCGAGCGGAAGGTCTCAAGAAGTAGGAGCAAGTAAGTTATTAAAGTAATTAACTCCTTCATCTTGAATTTCTTGTGGATCTCGAAGGGTTTTACCTGAGGAGGCTTCCTTAATGGAAAATATAGTAGTCGCTGCCCTCTTCTGCTTAGCTGACATTTGAAATAATTTGGTGTTTTTATCCCCTTCCCTTAACTATAACTCATGAGACTTTTGTCTCCAATATTCCTCCTCTCTCTTACAGATTTCTTCCCATTCCACCTGAGCCTGTTTCTGCTTAACAAACAATTCTAAATATACCCCATTAGAGATGATTTGTTCATTAATCAGATGCAATTGATTTTCAACGAGTTCTTTTTGTAAAAATATGTTTTTGAAGACTTCCTTATTCCATGTTTTAATTTGGGCTTTAACATACTGCATTTTTTTATGGAACTTAAACATTTTGGTGCCCACCACCTAGGGGCACTTACCCACCACTGTCGAATCAAGGCATGAAAGTGAGGATGTCAGAACCATATCCTTTCAAATTTGAAAGAAGGTATATGGTTATGTTTTGGTAGGGCTACCATTTTTTCAATACTCAAAAGGATAGGGAAATGATCTGAGCCTGCTAAGGGTAAAATTTGAACCTGTAAAGAATAGTTTTGAGCCCTCCATTCTTGAGAGAAAAGAAATTTGTCTAATCTCTCTGCAATTTGTAAGAAGCCAACTCTCCTATTAGTCCATGTGAAAAAACCATTTTG
Organism: Cryptomeria japonica; assembly: GCF_030272615.1. NCBI lineage: Eukaryota > Viridiplantae > Streptophyta > Pinopsida > Cupressales > Cupressaceae > Cryptomeria > Cryptomeria japonica. The sequence goes on from NC_081407.1 coordinate 860,927,748, forward strand.
TGGATGACTGTCAAACAAGTCATTATCATTTATAAATTCTTTAAAGTCTTCAATAGTCTTGTTAGGGGGACAAATACCACCTTTTTTCTCTTCTATTGAAGTAATTGCATTAAAATCCCACCCCGCCCCCAAAATAACATTTTTCCTTGCAACTTGTTGAATGATCCAAGTGAGAGAGAACCATAAATTCTTCTTATCCTGGGTAGAAGTTGGACCATAAATATTTATCAAGTTGAAAAACATGTCAAAATGCTTTATACTAATATGTTGCCAATTGGTTCCTTGCTTCCCAAAATGAGAAATTATCGACTTTGGATTCCAGAGAACCGCGAGACCTCCTGAAGCACCTATACTTTGGCTATGTGTTGATTTCCAATTTGGCCATTTGGCTATATTTTCTGAAAAACCTCATCTGACATATTAGTTTCTTGAAGCAAAACTACATCTACCTGAGAAGAGTCAAGTTGTAACTTGATTCTCTTCCTTTTGTCAAAGGCACTTATACCCCTGACATTCCAAGACAAGACTTTCATACCTTTTGACGAGAACTACAATTAGTTCTTGTAACTCTCTTTGTAGCAAAGAATTTTTTATCAATGGTGGTTTGAACACCAACATCAATGTCTTCTTTTACTTTAACCGCTTTGACTTTCTCCCTCTTGTTTTAGGAGTTCTCAAATCTGATTTACTTAAAGCAAGAGTTTGGGAGATGGAAAGCGTTTGAGAAAAATCAAAGCTTCCCTTAAATAGATCTTCTTCCAAGGACGAGTTACAATGGACAAAATCTAATTGTTCTTCCTCTACTAAAACCTCTTCTCGGTCTATTTTTGAAAATTTTCTTGGAAAAACATCGGGTGATAGCTGGAAATTGATATCAACATCATCTAGACCAGAATTAAATGGACCAAAATACTGCATTTTTTTCAGATTGGCATGATCAACTAGAAAAATATGATCAGTTGCAATATCCTGATTTTGAACAACTACTTTTTTATTCCCAATCCATTCTTCAAAGTGAGACTGTGAAAATATCTTAGGGCCCTCAAATTTAGTTAAATGAGACATATTGTTAACTTTGCCACTCATACTAGAACCAAGCTTGTTACCATGCCCTAATAGTTGCACATAGTTAGCATAATTTCCCAACATCTCCTCTTGAGCAATTTCATCAAAACGTTGAGAAGCCACACTTAAAATCAATTCATCTGTCATTCTTTGAAGCTCTTCTTCTGATTTTTTGTTACATTTAGCAGAAAGAAAGGAAGGAGAGAATGACTCTATATCAACGAGATCCATTAAATCCCTCTAGAAGATCGATTTTTGAACAATACCTTCCAATTTGAATTAAGACCAGAGCCCTTCATGTGAAATACTGAAAGAATTATGTCTATGACCCAGAAGTTTATGAAGCCAAAATGTTTCATTCAAAGAGAAAGCAAAATTGATAGTCTTACCAAAAAAATTAGCTCCTATCAAAACCTAAGAACTTGTGCTTTCTCAGAATAGATGGGAAAAATGCCTTAAGAAATACGTCTAAAAGTCCTTTACAAACAAGCTTAAGATTTACTTCATTAAGGATTTTTTTATTAGGAGAACCAGGTGAACCGTCTGGATAGGCATTCTTAAATACTGACTCAAAAGGGACATTGAAAGTCATCTTATCATGTACCTTAAGCGGTTGTATTGGCATCTCATTACCCAATCCCTCCTCCTGATATTGGCCTCTATTTTCTGTCAAATGTAAAGGGCATTGAAAAGGATACGAAGTGTGATCTTTACACACGAAAATCCTTTGTTGAGCAGTGCCATGGCACTGTGTGTTGTAGTGATCCAGAAAATTTTGATGTCGATCTACATAGGTAGCATTTTGGATTTCTATTTTATGATCCCAAGTACCCCATTTGCTCTGAATAGAGATTGAGTAGGGAAAATACTTTGAAATATTGAGAAGGAGACACACTCCAACTTGCAAATGGATAACTTGAATGGGATCAAGTCATGCTTTATAAAAATTCCAAACTTGTTAGCCAGAGTTTCAATAATATCAGGGTCTCTATATTCAAGGGGTAGGTCTGGAAATGATATCTAAAAAGGCATGAATTGACATAAATTTGGATCAAGCTTAAAATTTGGTACCCAAGGCAAAGTAAAAATGCCTTAACCCATGCAAAACCAGCCCTTGTGTTTATGGACTTCATCTCTATTGACTTTCAAATCAAATAAAACAATCAGGAATTTTGATTGTGAATCTAAAAATGAAATATTCTTAACCCCTATCCACATTTTATTTGCCCATTCCATAATATCATAAAGTTGTAGATTTTGGTCCCATAATTTACCTATGAGTGTCGTATCCTTTAAGAATTTGATATGAGATGAAAGTAACTCATCTAGTAATGCAGTGCTATAACTATTATTAATAAAACCACCATCGACATCTTTCTCTACAGGATGATCCTTGGGCATGTCTTTCTCATATTGCAGCACCTTCTCCTCAGTCCTATTTTTCTCAGTTTGCGGCTTCTTTCTCCAAGCTCTGTTATATTTATTTGGTATGAAGGGAGAATTGTTTGTTCGTTTTGCCTTCAAAACTTCCCCTTTCGTAGATCTATTATGAATCAAGATGTTATTTGAACTAGATAGAAATTTAGGGCTTTTAATAGAGACATTATTTGGCCACGAAACAAAGGATGGGAGACGATGGTAAGTGTCTGCATGCCTATCAGCTACACTCGATCTCTTAGCATGAACATTGAACCTCTTATTTTTCCATATTCTTACATCAAAGGTCTTCGAATGATCCCTATTTGGCAATCGAGGAGATCCATCACAGATGTCAAAAACAACCCCAGGGCCAGATTTTTTATGTCTCCTCGTGCTTGACAAAGTATGAGCTTGTTGATGACCTTATTTGTTTTTGTGACATAGCCAATCTTTACCGGCGAAACCTTGCTACTGATGACTGTATTTATGTTTGTGACCTAGCCAATATTTACCTGTGAAACCCTGTTGCAACCCTATCCTTTCTGCATCTTGAGACTTTACCCGCCCGTTGCCAAATTCAAATTTTGGGAAGCGGACCCTCCCACTCCTCCTCCGCTCCATCTATTGGCAATAAACCTTACCAGAGGATATTACTTAATTAATTGGGAATTAATTAATTGTATTAAGTAGGAACATAATTAATTATTTTGGATGGATAGAAGGGCTAACATAATTAAAAAAAAATTATTATTATTGGTAAAAAAATTATTATATTAATAGAAATATCAAAGTTTACATATAAGATACAAAATGTGTTGAATCACTTCTTCATCAAAGCAACATCAAAACCAACACCTTACATAATATAACATTCGAATACTACTCCTATGCTTGGCATCTGCAAAGATCTAGACTAACTGCATACATAATCCTTTGAAGAAGATTACAAAAACCAAGTCATGAAATAACAAAAAACCCCTTCTAAGATTCAAACTCCACTTACTAATTAGAGGATTCTCCCTTTTGTATGCCACGACTAATCCAATAGTCCTCTTTCTTGAAGTGTGGTTTCTTCTTCTTTTGCATTGTATCCCATTTTTGCTCTTGTATTTCTCCATCCCTTTCTCTCAAGTATTATTCTATCCTTATCCATCCATCTAGTGTTTCTTCTCTTTTGGCCTCCTTGTAATCATCTGCTCCCCAAACCAAGAAAGGTCAAAGAGGTGGAGTAACTTCTATAACATATATATACATTCCCCTCTAATGTTGATGAATCTCACTCTTAGTCTTGCCATAGCTACAAATGAATTTAGTCGCTCCTTCCATTCTTCTCTCATGGATTCTCTCATAATCCATTTAGCATCATCCTTTGTGCCAAGCTCAAGGCACCAAACAAGAAAGATGAATGCAATATCAGCATTTGTTCTCAACCTAAAAGATGATTTCATGTAAGCCTCCTGTAAAAATACATCCACCATTCTAATGAACCTAGGATCCTCTATTTTGAAAACATGCCTCGTCCTTTCTTCTGAAATCACACCCTCAAAGGTGCCTTACTACTTAGGTGTTCCCAAGGATAAGTTAGCCTCCATTATCCTTCACCCAAACTAGTCTTCTTCACCTCCCTTTGTCTTCCAAATTCTCTGAGACTGCACCTTATGATGTATGTTAAGAAGATAGTAGAGATGATTTTTGCTTGGCTTCTACCACAAAATGAATGATATGATCCCATGTCACTACATCATGTAAATAAGATCGAGACACATGTGAAGGCTTATCCCTTCACAATGTCTTCTAGACTTGCAAGTTCAAAACGCATAATGAGGAGAATTGGTAGTTTGAGAATGTGGTGGCATCCTCACCCTACAGACTTTTGAAAAAATCTTCAACCTATCACCTCCCCTGCTCGGACGTACTACTTTATTGTTTCAAAATCAGCCCACCAAGTTGGTTGTTCCTTGATGAGAGAGCATCCTCAATCAATGAGCAATATTGTATCAACCAAAAATATTTCCTTTCAGTTTTATTCTTGTTTAGTTCATTGTGCAGTTTTTTTGTGTTCTTACCGGTTGGTACCTGTAGTTGCTCGTTTTTAGTGGCAGATCTTATTTTCAGTTTCCAAGATGGTTCATATGTTTGATTCCAAATTTTTCAATTCATTTGGGTTCTTTTTCGGTCAAGTTATCGCTTTCATTTGACTATTTCTAGGTTCCAGGACAGTTCTTGTGCTTACTGATTGGTTTTCCTTCATTACTGGCATGATTCTTGATGTGTGGATCTATTTTGGGTCTTGTCTAATGTTTTTTGGCATGTGGCCGACCTTCCTACTGAACCGCACCTCTTGGTTGTTATTTTCTGCAAATATTTCTTTAATTCTTAGGGTTGATCTAGTTACACGTTTCATTTTCCTGCATTGGTAAATGTAATCTTATGAGGCCAACCCGAATATGTTTCAGTGGGTATAAATATGATATTATGTAATCATTTGTAGGGGCAAAGGAAGTAGAATGGATAATAAGGATTGAGATTCGCATTTTGTGATTTGGTTGATTCTTAGAGTCTCGGTTGGATTGTATCTGGCTTGAAGCCTACATGTAACTGATTATCTACCAAATGTTCTATGATGATTACATGATGATAACCGGATGGTTGTCGAAAGTTATAAAGCAATAATATGATATGTTTATGTAATCTTGTTATGTTTTCTTGATGATTTTGTTGTGTTACTCTTGTTGCATAAGTCGGTTGACTCTCTTTGAGGGCTTTATCAATTATGATTGCATCAAGTGGTATCAGAGTTGGTTATGAATTGTTTGGTGGAAGAGTTGTTTGCAAACATTGAGGCATTCCTTTGGGTGGACATATTGTCGATTGGAGTTGGGTTGCACGTGTGTTCAATAGATCACCGAGGGGGGGCAATTGAAACTAGTACTCAGGTCATCGATTTGAGGTAGTTCATCAGAGTGGAAGAGGAGATGTCGCCTAGAAGAACAAACCCTCGGAGGGTAGAGCAGATGATGGAGGACTTCAAGAATGAAGTGAGAAACGAAATCCAGATTGCTTTGGCTGGTTTGAGGAGAAACCCTGAATCGAAGGATAAGTATGAAAAAGCTAGTGAGGAGCTTGAAGAAGCTCAAGGACCAGAAGATGAAAGATTCCTGAGAGAAGTGGCGCGAGTAAAGTTCATAAAGTTGAATTTTCCAACTTTTTTAGAACACTGAACCTGGAGGATCTGATTGATTGGATCCGAGAGTTGGAGGATTACTTTGAGTTTGAGGATGTCAAGGACCCGCAGAGAGTCTGGTTGGAAGAGACTAAGTTGAAAGTGCATGTTGCCTTATGGTGGAAAGAATTACAGAAACACAGAGTGGAGAATGGTGAATTAAAAATCACCCAGTGGAGACAGATGGTTGCAAGATTGAAGGTCAAGTTCATACCAGGAGACTATGAGTTCAAGTTGTTCAAGAAGTTGCAGAACGTGAAACAAAGAAACATGACTGTGAAGGAATATACTGAGGAAGTCTACAAGGTGGTGATTAGATCTGGACATAGAGAGATGGATACAAAAAAGGTGGTGAGGTACATAAATGGACTTGCATTTAACATTCAGGATGAGATGAGTATGTTGAGGGTTTCCATAGTTGAACAAGCTTACCTGTATGCTTTGAAGGCTGAGGAGAAGATGAGAAGAGGACAATCAAATAGAGGGAAGGGGAAATTCAAAGGACAAATGAGTGACAGTATGAAGAAACTGGTTGAGGAAGATGAATCAAAACCTAAGTGGAGTAATGAATCGAAACAAAAAACACAAAGGAAAGGCACTGGCAGTACCAGTAGATAATTTCTTGGCAAATGTTTCAAGTGTAGAGAAACCGAACATAGATTCTATGAATGTAAGCAGGGAATGGCAAGAAGTTGTGTGGCAAGTGAGGAACTAGAAGGAGAAGGTACTAGATCTGATTGTGCATCAGGGAAAGGATAATCCCTTATGTTTAGAAGAAAGGATAACGGATCTACTCAAAGGAAGAGTCTTCTTCGGACTATGTGTAAATCAGGTGGTAAGTGTTGCAAGGTTATTGTAGATAGTGGAAGTACTGACAATAATTTGGTATCTGAGGAGATGGTTGTGAAGCTTGGATTGAAGAGCTTGAGAATCCTTGTCCTTATGAGGTAAGTTGGTTGCAAGATGATCAAAAGATAGAAGTAAAGGAGTAGTGTTTGGTGAATTTTAATATTGGGCCTTTCAGGGATGAGGTTTTGTGTGATGTTGTATCTATGAGTGCTTGTCATGTCTTGTTGGGAAGAACTTTGTAGTTTGATAGAGGAACTATTTATGACTGTAGAAAAAATCTAGTCACTATTGAGAAGGATGAGTAGAAGTTCACATTGATTTCTTTGAAGGAGAAAGAGAAGGAGGTAAAGAATCTGAGTCCTTAGAAAAGTTGTAGTACTGAGAAACAGGTGGTAGAGGTTATACTGGAAGGTTTGAAGAAAGATCTAATAGAACCAGTTGCAGAGGTTATACTGGAGGGTGACATGAGTTTGCGGAAGGGCCCGACAGATAAGCCTGATGGATAGATAGAACCGGATGATAGAGAGCTTATGGTGACAAACCGGATGAAGTCTTGTGGCAAAAACAAATCAGAGTTGCAGAAGAAGAAAAGAAGTAAATGTGTAGATTTGAAGCAAAGGGAGAGAAACAAAGAGAGTCAGGAGTTATTAAAGTCGGCTGAGGCACCAGAGGAGCTAAAGCAGAGGTTAGCAAATAAAGAAGATGTTTGGAACATAAATGAGCATGGGGTCTTTATTCCGAATCCTTTTAGATGTTAATGAGTTGCCTCTAATGGAACGTCTTTTTCTACCTGGGTTGTTTGATGCAAGAGCATCTCTGGTCAATGAGCAATCTTGTATCAACCAAAAATATTTCCTTTCAGTTTTGTTCTTGTTTAGTTCATTGTGCAGTTTTATGTGTTCTTACCGGTTGGTACCGGTAGTTGCTTATTTTTTGTGGCAGATCTTATTTTTGGTTTCCAGGCTAGTTCATGTGCTTAATTCGAGATTTTTCAGTTTATTTGGGTTCTTTTTCGGTCAGTTATCGCTTTCGGTTAACTATTTATGGGTTCCAGGACAGTTCTTATGCTTACCGGTTGGTTTTCCTTCATTACCAGCGTGATTCTTGGCATGTGGATCTATTTTGGGTCTTGTCTGATGTTCTTTGGAATGTGGTCGACCTTCCTGTTGAACCGCACCTCTTGGTTGTTATTTTCTGGAAAGATTTCTTTAATTCTTAGGGCCAACCTAGTTACACGTTTTATTTTCCAGCATTGGTAAATGTAATCTTATGAGGCCGACCTGGATATGTTTCGGTGGGTATAAATATGATATTATGTAATCATTTGTAGGGGCAGAGGAAGTAGAATGGAGAATAAGGATTGAGATTTACATTTTGTGATCCGGTTGATTCTTAGAGTTCCGGTTGGATTGTATTTGGCTTGAAGCGTGCATGTAACCGGTTAACTACTAGATGTTCTATGATGATTATATGATGATAACAGGATGGTTTCTGAAATTTCTAAAGCAATAATATGATATGTTTATGTAATCTTGTTATGTTATCTTATTGTTTTCATTGTGCTACTCTTGCTACATAATCCGGTTGACTCTCTTTGAGGGTTTTGCCAGTTATGGTTGCATCACAACCCCAATTCGATGCCCTATCCATCAACACATTTCCATCTCTTTTGATATGCGATAATTTGAATTTTAAAAATCTAAGTAGTTGCCTTGAGATTAACTTGATCCATTTGTTTATCTTCCAATTTTGTGCCTCCCCCGTTGTAATTTCTTGGACAATTATTTGAGAATCTCCTTCTAAATGCAACTTTGAAATAGATAATCGAGCTAAAAATTTGATTGCAAGCAGGCTTGCTTGAGCTTCAACCTCATCATTGGTCTCATCCTTTAACTTTTGTGCTCCAATTTCCATAATCACACCATATTCATTTATATCCACACATCTTTCTCCTGAGACCCCTAGATTCCCTTTCGATCCTCCATCAAAATCGAGTTTAATCCACCCTTTATCTGGTTTCACAAAATGCACTCCCTTGTGCTTAGCAAAGAAAGGATCAACCCTTCTAGGCTCATTAACGAGCCAATAAAATTAACCGTGTTACCAATGATAATTATATTGGAATTTGCATGAAGATTGCATTGATGAACTATTATGTTGTCATTGATGTCAATTGTAACTGGTAATGATGTTCTAATAATGTTGTTTTGCAACCGGTAGGTGAGCTAGTGAAAGAAACCGGTATTAGTTGAGAAGAAGTGAGATCAACCAGTAACCCTACTTGTTGATGTGCAAAACCCTAACCGATGGAGCTTGGTGAATCGGTTGTATTGGTTTATGATCAAATGATGAATAGTAATGATTATGCCATGTATGCATGTTGTATGAGAAGAGTTTCAAATGGTTTTTGGCGCGTAGAGATAACAGTTTTATCTTGGGAATGAGCGAGTACATTGCATGAAGTGGAAACCGAGTGATGAGTTACAGGGATTGATGAAGCGGTGATCAAGGAGTGGTCGAGGTTGTCTTGAATGATGTGAAATGATTTCTATGTAATCCAATGGTCATACTTGAACCGATTTGTTTGTAATCTCTATGAGATCTTAGGTTTATGGTGTGTTACCAACCTGTTGTTTTTCTTATAAGGTCGATGAGTTGTTTTGTTGTAGTATTGGCAATTTTGGTTGAATGTAAGAGTGATTGGTTGTCGAACCAGGAGATGTATCTGTACTATGTGTAAAGGCAGATAGGAGCATGAAAAGTATCTGATCAAGTAGAGTAGTGCTATTCACCAGATCAGCAAACCCCTGTTGTTCTCTAACAATTACAATAGTCAAATCCCTTAACAGGGTAAGCTCTAACAGGCTTAGTGTTATCTAATTCCTCTACCCAAGTGATCCATTAGCTTAGATTTCAAATCCTCTACTGAGGTTACTCCTAATAGGGTATTGCTTGTAATAGGGCATTATAGTCAATCCCTTAACTGGGTGGTCCCTAACAGGATTAGTTCTTAACAAGACTTTTTGTAAAGCTTTAACAAGCTTGGCTCCTAACAGGGCGAACTTCAAAAGAGTTCAGAATACTTGTGGGTATTCATCCCCACCGTGGTTTTTCCCATTTGGGTTTCTACGTCAAAATAATTATTCAAGTGGTGAATATTTTTGTGGTTATGTTTGCTATGGTTAATTTGCTTAACTGCTAATTCCATTTAGATGTGATATGATGACAGGTAGCAATCTGAAATGTGCTTTTACTTTTGTCAGTAAGTATTTGGATGTTTTGGTTAAAAGGTTTTGAGAGTTTCAGAGTTGTTTTATTGTTATTTTGTTATGATAGTCAACTGGTGTACTTGACACTGATATTGCATTTGTTAGTTCAGTGTTTGAACCAGTCAATTCTAAGTTTGACTTGAGAGGTTGTTTTTTAGTTTGGTGAAAGTTTAGTCAGTTTTCTATCTAATGATTCACCCCCCCACCCCCTCTCAGTAGTTGATTGGATCCTTATTGATTCATCATACCATCAAATTAATTAAACAAAATTTAATTAGTTTTTTGATGTCTAGAGGGGGTCTGGACTAGATTTAACTTCCTTAACCATTTTTTCAAACCAATTCATTAAATTTGGGTTTGGGTTGTATGTGTTTGTGGAGGAGGTGTTTTCTACTATATACACAATCAATTATTTTTATTTTCAATTAGTTTCTTAAAAAATTAGGTGGTTGTGCACTCAATTTTTTTTCAAGATCCATCCAATTTGAAATATAGTAAAAATCCATATATTCATTAAAAAAATAAAAAAAAATGGGCATAAACTACATAGTATTAGCTATTTTTTTACCAAAACATTTTTTGAAATTAAAAAAAGTTAACATTGAAGGGGAGCACATTAGACGCTATGTTATGTTTTTTTAATGGAAATAGGAGCAGTTTATGTGCTCCCCCTGTTTCAACCCTATAATCTCCCCTATTTAAAAAGTAGTTTAGAAAGTAGATTCAAGGCACTACAACTCTTGTTCTTGTTGCATCTTCAAATTTTGAGTGACACTATCTTCAATTTCTTATCCAAGATCAGTCTTCCTTGAATTAAAAGAAAAAGTGGCCCTTAAGACCCCCTTTTGGTCCCCTATTTCCATTAACATATTGTAGATGGCCTTGTGACAATATTCTAATGCATTACAAACCTTTGTAATGTTATTCTCTTATTTTAAATGGGTTGATTTATCTTTGAGATAGATTACTAAGCATATTTAGTTGTAGAAATATTTATCTTAAATGATTTGTATGTGTGTACAAGTCTAGTTCCAATTTTTGGTTGTAAGTGTGCTCTCTTATTCCTTGTAGACTATGAATTTATTGTCTAATGGAGTAAGCATTGGTCTAGAAGGTAAAATACCAACCACATTCTCATCACAATAACTATTGTCCTTGGTAGTTTAGGAGTAGATTAAGCCCCACATACTTTTATAGTTTAGTGATATAACTCTAGGAAAATTCCTTGTGGCCTTAAACTAATAGATTGTCAGAGGATAGTGTTAAAATTCCTTATGACCTAAAAATAATAGATTGTTGGAGGAATGAATTAATGCTTGCACATTGCACACATGCATGAAATTTTATTTCAATTCTTGTGGGGATATAGCATTGTTGTTATCTTTTAGTGCATATACAAGTATGTTTCTATTAGCTCAATGAGATTTACTACAAGTAGCTAGCATTTTACAGACTTAAGTGACAAATCTTGGGAACACACATAAGATGTAGCTACTAATTGGTTTAGTCTTCTTATATTGTTTCTCCTTAATTGTCTTATTGGGAATACCTATTTGATCACCTTCTTGGGTTTAGTTGACCCCAAAGGGAAGGAGAGACTACCCACTCTAAAAAATTGGCCTCTAGTTGTACACGTTTGCTTGACAAGTGTTTTCCCTTTCCTCTTGATGACAAGTACCTAGCCTTAGGGATAGGTGCATACCGTAGGAATATAGAGCTACAACTTTGGTAACTAACCAACACCACATACTCGACCCACCATAGTGCAAACATAATCTTGAGGTGAGGAATAGACAAAGATCACACAATTCCGAGTTAGAGACATTCATATTTTAGAGTGATGACATGATTATTCCTTGATTGAACTTGGAGTAAAGTATCTTCATTTATCACTTCTAGTTTTAATGCTTTCCATATTTTATTATTTGAATATCTTTGATAATTAATGTCCTCAACTCTCAATTAATTAATCTAGCTTAATTTATAGTTATGTGTATGCACTTCAATTAGTTAGGGAAATTTTCTTTTCTTTTTACCAATTAATGTACTTAATTAGTTAAAAAAAAATGTCAAATGTAAACCATTAAAATTCAATTATTAATTTAACCAATTATCTATGTCTTTTAATATGGAATTACAAATAATAATTAAAATATATTAGAATATTGTAATTGATAATTTTTATTCTTATTAAAAATTTATTTATTGTAAAATAATTATATTTGAATTTAAGTAAATTTCAACCTAAAACCTAAATTAAAAGTTTAGAGAGAGAGAGAGAGACTTTTGGATACTCTTTTCATGCCAATAATTTAAGGATAGAATGTGTCCTTGAGGAGTTATATTTAGGGTAGCATGTCATTTGATCTCTCTCTCTCTCTCTCTCTCTCTCTCTCTCTCTCTCTCTCTCTCTCTCTCTCTCTCTCTGTGTGTGTGTGTGTGTGTGTGTGTGTGTGTGTGACTCACACACACATTCCCTATTTCTCTCTCCATATCTCTATCTCTATATCTCTCACTCACGCAAACACTCTCTCTCTATGTCTCCCTTCCAACTATATCTCGATCTCTCTATCTCTCTCTTATACACTCATCCCTTCATCTCTCCTGCGCTCTCTATATATCCATCTCTACCTCTCTCTATATATCACTCCCTATGTATTTATCTTTCTATCTCTCTATTTTCCCCTCTATCATTGTCTCCCTCTATCTATCTCTATTTCTCCCTCTCCCTCCATCTCTCTCCTTCCATCTCTCCCTCTCTCTCTTACCCCCTTTATATTTCATGTTATATTTACTCTCTCTCCTTTCTATCCATATATCTTCCTCTTTATATCCCTATATATCCCTCTCTCTCCCTCTTTCTATCCATATCTCTATGTCTCTCCCCATCACTCCCTCTTGATATCTCTCTACTTCTCTCTCTAATGCATATACACACACACTCCTTATTTCTCCCTCCCTATCTCTATCTTTATCTCTCTATCTTCCCCTATCTATCTCTCCCTCTCTCTAAAACTTTTTATTACTTATCTTTCACCTTCTTTTTCCTTCATTGTTTCTCCCTCTATCTCTATCTCCAATTATCTCTCTTCCCATCTCTATCTATATATCATTACATTCACCTCTCTCTCTCTCTCTCTCTCTCTCTCTCTCTCTCTCTCTCTGTCTCTCTCTCTCTCTCTCTCTCTCTCTCTCTCTCTCTCTCTCTCTCTCTCTCTCTCTCTCTCTCTCTCTCTCTCTCTCTTCCAATATATATTTCATCTCTCCCTCTATCTTCCCCCTATTTCTCTCACCCTCTCTACATCTCTATTTTTCTATCTCTAGTTCACTTTATTTATCTCTTTATCTCTCTCCCTCTCTCCCTCTCCCCCTTTCTCTATACCTCCTTATATCTCTATCTCTCTATCACACCATCTATGTATCTTTCTATCTCTCCCTCTTCCTCTCTCTCTCTCTCTCTCTCTCTCTCTCTCTCTCTCTCTCTCTCTCTCTCTCTCTCTCTCTCTCTCTCTCTCTCTCTTCCAATATATATTTCATCTCTCCCTCTATCTTCCCCCTATTTCTCTCACCCTCTCTACATCTCTATTTTTCTATCTCTAGTTCACTTTATTTATCTCTTTATCTCTCTCCCTCTCTCCCTCTCCCCCTTTCTCTATACCTCCTTATATCTCTATCTCTCTATCACACCATCTATGTATCTTTCTATCTCTCCCTCTTCCCTACCTCTATCTTCCTCTCTCCTCCATCTCTTAACATGTCTCCCTCTATCCATCCATCTCTCTCTCTCTCTCTCTCTCTCTCTCTCTCTCTCTCTCTCTCTCTCTCTCTCTCTCTCTCTCTCTATATATATATCTATATCTCGTTTTCTCTCTATATTTATTCTTTCATCTATCCCTCTATCTTTATCTAGTTCTCTCTCTCTCTACCACTATCTCTCCCTCCCTCTCTCTATATCACTTCCTATATCTATCTTCATATTTCTCTCTCCCTTTCTCTACCTCTATTTATTTTTCTCTTCCATCTCTATCTATTCTTCTCTCCTCTCTCTATCTTTATCTCTCCTCTCTATCTTCATCTCCTCTTTCTCCATCTTCATCTATATCTATATCTCCATCTCTTTACCCCTCCCTCTCTTGTTCTCCCCCCCTTATCTCTTCCTCTTTCTATTTGCATCTCTACCTCTCTTTCCCTCTCACCCTATTCCTAATTCAAAGGTTTTGTTTCAGTTATGATTGGATCCTACTAAGTGGATGCATATTTGATTTGAAGCTATTACTTCTCCATTGAGATCTTTATTGCACAAACATCATTTTCTACCTATCAATTGACCTAAAATGTACTATGCAAAAAACTGAACCAAATTTTCCCTAATTGACCTTTTACACCTCTTCAACATACTCATTACATACCAAAATACAAAGGCTAGTTTAATAATATATAAATTAATGTAAAATTAAATATTTTATTTACATTTATTAATTTTACTTAAAAAATAATCAAAACATTACTTATTATTCTAGGCCCAATTTTTTTAAAAAAAAACCTTAATCCATATCAATGCACAAACAAAAACACAAACAATGCACACCAACAGCATATAATGCAAGTTAATTACCGAATCTCTCGATTGTCTTCATTTCAAACGAACCTACTTACAGATATCAAAAAAGTGTGATTGGTTACAAATAAAATGTCCATGGAAGAGTTCAGAATATCACCCAAATGGAAAATATTATACATGCAGCAGCCTTTGAGACAAACTCTGGGTTCCTCAGCTATGTTATAATGATCTAAAACAGAGAGGGAGATGAAAAGACCTTAAACAATGACTGACTGACTTGGTCCCAAATAGTAGGGAAGTTGCTTGCAGATCTACGGGTCGAGTTCGCTCTCTCAACCCAACATCAAGGCTTATTGGTGGAGGACCACCCAGGACAGTCACATTTATGCATTGGAACTGTAAGTAGAGGGCCACCCAGAACAGTCACATTTATGCAGTGGATCTATAGTAGAGGACCGACTACCTTATATAATGTCATTTATATAGTATGGACACCATTATTACAATCTTGTTTGGGTGTTAGACCTTCAAATGTGTCTGGATAGTGCATTAAAAAACACCCACACAATTCAATATCCAAAACATCTCCTCGATTCCAGTGTGTCATGGATAAACACTTTCATCGTCTGAAGAATCATACTTGACTGCAAATGAATTCAGGTATTGCGACTGCCATAACTTATGATTATGAATTGTAACAGGAGAAGGCGCTTCCTTCTCCACTGGTTTGGGAGTTTTCTTCTTGTTGGTTCTTCCAATTTCAGTGCACACATTATCCAGCATGCCCAAAAAGTCCCTCACAATAGCAAAAATTCTAAGTAACTGAGATTTCTCCCCTGCAGCCTCTGTATGGAAATACAAAGTAATTTTTGTTACAAGAGAAAACACTCTTTTTTCCTCGGTCTTAATTTCACTGATGTTCTCTTCGGCTTGAAGCACAAAGGATTCCATTGACTCTTTGAAACTTAGTCCTCCGCTGCTATCCATGCCCGTGGTTGTTCTATCCGAGGAGATATCTTTCTGCAAAAGTTCTCTTAACTTGGCAAGTTCACTGGAGAGTTTTGACACGGAATTAGCCAAAATATTTGAATCTATTCCTGCTGCCTTCTTCACATTATGCAGTTCATTTCCCAACCCAACAACTGTCTGCAATCCCAATCTGATATAATCTTCTTCTTCTTCTTCTTTACCATTTAATTCAGGCCGAGATTGGTCTGGCCGTTCTCCTGCAATGCGGATGCCTTCTGACCTTACAAGCTCCTTAACAACGAAGTGCAGAAGAGTTGTCTTTCCATCTGTTCCTTTGACATCTGCTAGCTTTAAAAGTGTGTTGAGTTTGAAAGCTTGGGCATCCCCCCTGTTAGTCCCGGCATTCATTCGGTTACCTGTTTTCAGGACAGCTTCAAGCAATTTCAAGAACAGGCGAGTGCCTCTAAGTTCGGTGCATGCAGCCTGCAACAGCGCAGAGTTACCATCTTAATAAATTATATTTCAAAAATTCAAAAAACTTTCTGACAAAGAAGTTTCAAGTTCAACCTTTTTTGGCACCCATTCTCATGTTCTCTATAATAATCACTTTACTTCAATGAGTTGCAACAAGATAAATTTTAGGTGGTGTAGAATAGTTGAAGAATTTTTCCATTCCAAAAGATACAGCTGACTTATTTTATAGCTTAACATAAGAAAACACTAATTGCACTTCCAGACAATGGATGCTACTATCATGGAATGAAATGGGTTCAGAGATAAAGAATTGAAGAGATAGAAAGTAATAAAGAAAAAATGGTCATGCTGACAATGAAATTTAATCAATATGAGATCAATCCAACACAAGGCTGGTGTAGTCATGAAGCTCCATGATGACCAAAAGGACATTCACAGTACTATTTCCTCTTGGAAGAGTTGCATGGCAAATCCCTTAGGGGCAGGCAAGGGGTATATCCCTTCAGCAAAGACTCTTCTTCGGGTTCACAGCTCCCATCAAAAGCATTGAATAAACTGAAGAAAACATGAGATAAATCCCCTGAAGCTACAGTACCTCCAAGAGAAAATCTTCGGGCATATTTGGCAAATACTGTCAGTTCGAGCAAGGGGAAATGGAAAATACAAATAGAGGAGTGTCTTTGCTTGATATGCAGGCAAGGGAGGATGAGATGGAACAATTCCCCATAGATGAGCAAGACGGGAGAAGATTTGAACAGTTGACATAACCCACTGACTTTCAGAGTACTCCTTCAAAACAAGTGATTAGATATAGAACTGACTACCAACAGTCTGATAGTTGTACTTGGCCAATGGAGCATTTTCATATAAGAGTTAGGTCCTACTAATTTGATTGTTAAATGGTGAATTGAATTTTTTATGATTTTGGGACAAATTTGACACTAGGTGAGAATAGCAGTTGTGCATAAATAATGCAGTGAAATGGAAATGGATTCTTTTATAGTCTACAATACTAGACAATCTGTTTTGAGGTCTACAAATGGCTTATAGTATATGGGACTACCCTGTATTCCATGCAGGAGGAGGCACCTAACTGTACTACAAATGAGGCACCTAACTGTACTACAAATGAGACATGCATATCTTACCCCTTACAAGGACCTCTCTTTCAAGAATACAAATTCACCACCATTAGGTCAACTCTATTCTTGCTCCCCAAAAATAATCTAAAGTGTCTTTTAGATGCTCACCAGAATGGGTCTCCAAAAAACTTCAAGAAATCCTAAGTAACAGAAATTTATTTTTGCTTAACTCTTTTTTTTTTTTTTTGAAGAAACTTTCATTTGGGTTTTATTTACAGTCGATGTAAATTTTTAAATGGACCTAGTCAAGTAGCACCAACACTATGAATGCTGCAGAAGAGTAGATGTAGAACAGGATGGAATGCACACTGACCTCCATCGTCTTGAAGGATGTTTTTACAAAAGACATTTCCTCCTCAAATGTTGCTCTGAACAGCATTGCTTCAAATCGCTTGAAAGCAAAAGGGATGTCCAGCAATGCTTTAATAAAACGCTCGGCTGGGCCAAGTTTTGAAACATCACCTTTGTAGTCTTTCAATTTTCTTTCTTCATCGCGGGTTATTGTGATTTTTACTAACTTTTCGAGGAGCTCTGTGCTTAAGCCATCACCTGTGCACAACAATAATTATTAGTAAGAATTTATATTCAATAGGGCAGACACAGAGTTTACATTGTTATTCTAGTTTGAATCGTGAATCAACTTGAAGGCCGAGAAATAGTTAGTGAATTGACTACTCTTCACCTTGTGATGGGCTGATTCTAGAAAGAGAAGCTTATCATCAAACACCTAAGTATCTTACCTTCCAGTAGTGCATCGCAAACTTCCTCTCTTGTCACATTCAATGCTCGCAAAATTATGGAAATGTTTTGACATTTTCTGGGATCAAGTATTTGTGTATTTTCTCTGGACTGAGGAATAGCCACTGATGATTTTGCCACACTCTTAACTTTTTTCTCAGGAGCATAACCAAACAAAGACTCTATCATATCTTCGTCTAGCCTGCCAGTAGGAGCATAAAGTTGTGAAATTCATTAGTGTAGAGAACATGCAACTTTAGAAAGAACAGATTGCACAAGAATACAGAATTTTGCCATATTTTTTATGATTTAAAGTTGGTTTGTTTTTCTTTCTTTTAAAGATAGTGGCGTGCCATTGAGGGCACTTCAGAGTTCCTCAGCAGTATCTGCAGTTTAAAAAGGTAAAAGGTACAGGTGACATTTTTCACCTTAACTTATTTATTGTTCAAATCTGTACCTCCATGGGTTTTGACCTTTTGACAATTTTCTGAAAGCTGTGACATCAATGGGGCCTTGCCATTCCATCTGCAAGCAGCATTCTGCTATTTAGAGAAAACTCTAGCCCATAGGTAGCACGACTTCTCACTAGTAATTACTAAGAGATAATTCCTAATCTACCAGCCAAGATTGTGTTGGAATTGAGCTAAAGATTCTATCTGTCTTCAGATTCCTAGGACACAAGGGTAGTTAAAGCATATCTTCTAGGATTGCAAGTTTACCAGTCACTCCTAGGTCGGTTATAATTGATGGTTCTGATGCATCTTTATCCAACTGCTATACTAAAGGCAATTTTTCTTCATAATATTTAGTTTTGTAGACAGTCTTCATGAGTTTTGTGGTATGCAATCTAGTTATCTGCTCTCTACTCTCTTTAAGTTCTTCCTGCTTAGACTGCTTAGGAAAGAGCTTGTGATTGTAAGTTTCTTGTAGGGAGACATCCATAAATGGCGCCTTTTATTGATGGGATAGGAAGAGTTTACTCTATAATACCAAATTTTTCATAGTTTATTTTGGTACTTAAGTCTCATTTTTTCCTGGGTAAAACAATAATGAAAGATTACTTGCATGTTTGTCCCCCCTTCTATTTGAATAAAAACAGGAACTCCTAAAAAGATATATCTTAGCCCTTCAATCTAGCCATACGATGTCGTATCGGCTTATATTTTCATTTTCTATACCCTATGTCAATATACAAAGCCATGAAAGACGGAAATTTTTAAAAGAGAGTTTACTCTGCAGTGAACAAAAATAAAAAGCATTACCTAAATGAGCCTTCGGTTAGCTTGTCCCAGACCATTGAATGATCAGGATTTGCAGATAATTTGTCCCAGTGCAGAGGCTTCAGCTTGGCCTGCAAATTCCCATCATCTTTCTGAGTCACATTAGATTTTTCTGCAGATTTTACAGGGCTTATATTGCTTCCCCTTGGAAATGTGCCTACAGCTTTAGGTGCTAATGGAGGTAGAGCTGATTTAGATCCTCTGGGTGGAGGTGGAGGTGCCTTAGGATTGGCTTTAGGTGGCACGGCAGGTAAGTTTTTCCCCAATCCCGGAGGTGGAGGAGGGGGAGCAGGTGGTGGTAAATTAGGATTGGCTTTAGGCACGGCAGGTATGTTTTTCCCCAATCTTGGAGGTAAAGGAGGGGGAGGTGGTGGTGGTAAATTAGGATTGGCCCGAGACGGTACTTGGGGAGAAGATCCTGCAAATTCTGGAGTTGGAGGAGGAGGTGGTGGTTGTGAGTTATTACGAGCCCTAGATGATTCAGATTCAGTTGGTAATCTGGCCAATTCTGTAGATGAAGACTGGTCAGCCCTTTGTGGAAGAGGAAAAACATTAACCTGGGCAGATTCTTTGGTATCCCTACCATAGGGCACAAAGGCCAAAGAATGGCTTTTCCTCGGCATGTTTTCTTCTGAATAAGAAGGGTTCTCATAGGAAACATCACCTCTAAAACCACCAAGTGGTTTCAAAACTGGTGAACCATCACCGTTCATAAATCTCAGATTATTGAAGCCAAGCACAGGGTCATCTGATTTTTGAAACAAGTCATTTCTTATGGTGATACCCATCAGAGGATTTTCCTCTTTACGCACCTTGGATTTGCCAAACAACATCTTATAACAGAAAAACAGCAATCCAGACAAAACAAGAGTTGACAGTGCACTAACTACAACTGCTATCACAATAACTTTGTGAGTGTTAGAATTTGCACCATGCCCTGTTGCAGAAGATCCATTTAAGGAGGCATCAACAGGTGGAACCAAGCTGGATGGAGGTTCACTGATGATTTCCCTGCGAGGGAAAAATGCTTCCACATTTTGGGCCACTATGGCATCCTTTTGAGAGTATCCCCCATTGATAATGATGCATAACAATATGATGGTTGAAATCATTGTTATAATTTATTTCTCTTGTCTATGCCAGAGCTTAGATCCCATTAAAGATAGCCTATCCTTGTTTCTCAGATGAATTCCTCTTTTTTCTGCAAATTCCATATGAATTAGCTGTTGCCCATTATTGGGGTGTTGACAAGTTCAAAATTGTTCTATCTGTTCGCTTCTGACTTTAATTCCGCCAAAATTAGAATGTTTGAACTTTGTCAAACGGTAGCCAAACCACTCCTGAGGACCAATTCTCCTCTGTGATTATTCCCCACTCCCACAGATAAAAAAAATAAAAAGAATTAAGCATCCTAATAAGCTAAACGCTTGTTAGGCTATCTAAACTCATTAAAAACAAAATTTAATGCTTGAAAATTTAGAGAAAACGTCATTGTTTATACAATAACATGTTTGATCTCAATGTTTCCGTGCATTTGTTTGTTTTCTTCATATGGTTTGGTTTTGTCGTTCCTCCAATTTTTGTCTTTTCAATTTGTTTGACATCGTCCAAATTGGGGTTCTGCCTTGGCTTTATAAACAAGCCTGAAAAAAATAAATCTCCATCAATGGCGTTTTGGTTGAATTCTGGTATCATGTAAATTTGGGTTCAAATTTGATGGTTAATAGAATTTAAATTTTAAAAAGACTATTACATTTAAAAAATATTAGATACGTTTTCAAATTTTTTTTTAGGTAAATAATATTTATGGGACTGCATAGGTTTGTATATTAATATAAAGTAAAATATTACATTTGTTTGTCATTGAAAGAGTCCATCACTCAAAGCAAAATCAATCTTACCAGTATTTAAACCCCTCTTTCAAAACATCATATGTTATATTACATTTGTTTGTCCTCCAAAGAATCCATCACTAGACTGAGCAAAATCAACCTCCTCATTATTTGAACCCATCCCCCAAAACACCATCCCTAACAGATGGACCCTGACCAATCCAACTCCAAAAATCAAAAGGGTGCAGAACACATATATATTTTTAAATTTTAAATAGAATAAATATTTATGTATATTGTTTTTAATTAAAATTTTGATTGATTTAATTCATTAAAAATAGGTAAAAATTTGATGGTTGTATAATTGTATTTAGGTGTTTTTGTCATAAAATATAATTAAAATTTTAGAAAGATTTTATGTGTATGAACACATCTAGCTATTTATCTATGCACCCATTTATTTGTTTATGACATATATATATATATATATATATATATTTGTGTGTGTGTGTTTTAAAACAAGTGTCACATAGTGACTAGTACTTGCCTTGTTTTTAGTATAGTTTTAAGAATAATTATGATTTAATTTTAATAATGATTATATTTTAAAGATTATAATAATTAAGATAAAAAAATTAAACATGATTATTTCATAATAATTAAAATTTTACTAGAAAAAATAATATAAATTAAAGAAATCCTAATAAATTTTTAATTTTACAAAATAAAGTTAAATAATTGAAATAGTTTAGATTTAAATCTACTTTAAAAACTAAAATATAATAAACAAAAATGTGTAAACAAAACTATAAAAAAAAATTAAATATTAAGAAAAATTAAAATTAATAATAAATAACAATAGTCTTGATAATAATAATTTTATTAAGTCAAATTAATTAAATAAAAATAGTAATAATTTTTTAAATTCATTGTCATTTAAATATAATAAAATATGTATAAAAGTATAATTAGTTATAAACATATTAATTCAATAAAAGAAAACTGTAACTAAAAATAACAAATCAATTTATTTTATTATAACATAACATTTTTTTTATTTATGTAATTATTATTATAAATATATATTTTTATTATTTGATTTTATTTGATAAAAATAATTTATAATGTTAAAAATTGTACAATTAGACTTTGGTAAATAAAAAGATTGAAAAAATTAAAAGTTGAAATTTGTTTGTGATTGGTTCAAATTAATTTTTTTAATAACTAGTTAACTGGGAAAACAAAAAACTCATTACAATAGTATTGTACTAATAAGATGTCTTAATATTTAAAAGACAATTTTAAATGAACAAACATCACACAAAAAAAGTGTTTGATGTATAAAGTCAACCATCAATTTTAAACCTTAAATTCCCAAACAAGTCACATAAACACATTTAATTTTATAGGTTTAAAGATGACATGAGAAATGACATATAACATTATTTAGGCCAAAATAGGTGCTACACTAGTTTTTGTTTGCTTGTGTAGTGTAAGAAAATGTGTTTTTCCATAAATAAGAATTAACTTTAGGAATGTGAGTTAGGTCAAGTACTTACCATAATATAAATGCATGTTTTTAATAATTAAAAAATTATCATAATTAAATGTTTTAAGGTAAATAAATTAAATGAAACATAAATAAGAATTAACTTTAGGGTTGTGAGTTAGGACAAGCATTTATTATAATCAAATTTAGAAAATTAATTAATATATGCACTTAGATCTTATATCAATGTTGATTTGTTTTAGCTAGTTGTTCTTATTTGTTCATTCTTGCATTAAAAAATTTAGGCTTATCAATTGAATGCATTAAAATTTGTAAAAAACGATTGTCCTAATATGCAAGTCACTTATACTATAGAAGTGATATGTGCAACTACAAAACTAATAACGCAATTATGGATATGACTCAAGTAAACAAATCTAATCTCTATAATTATTACTTTCTAATAAAAATTTATCATAATTTAATATTAAAACTATATTAATGTCTTTCTCATATTTTAAAAATTTATAATTACAATTTTATGCCTTTGGCCAAGATATAATAACTTAGAATTTAGTGCTTATTGTCATATTTTATTTATTTTTAGTAATGCAAACTAAGCGGGCTCAAATCTAACCGGCGAGAATTGAACCTTAGCACAACCTTGCCAACTGTTTGAGCGTGTGGGTTTCCCCTATTGTCATATTTTTTAAGTAATATTTATTCTGTGTACTAATAATGATCTCTTTACTATCATTTTATAATATTATTTTAATTATTATAATAATATAGTATTTTAATTTATTAGAAATATAATACAACTTTTATTAATTTAAGTTTGTTATTTATAATATGATAATATGTTTTTATATTATTTGTTAATATTACTTTTTCTTCACAATTATCTTTTGTGATTATGATTTTTAATATTCTTATAATTTAATGGGATGAATAGGTTGGAGAGGTTGTTTCGAGAGGAGAGTACCCAAGTTAGGGCCAAGAGGCCCTAGTTGTGCTTGCTTTCTAAATTTTGGCTCACACTTTGGCAAGAGTGTGGGTTCATTGTGGTGTGCATGGTTCATAGATTCAATTTCTTTATTGTTGGGCTATTTGTTGTCTAAGTGCTTATCTCCCATGCATACTTCTACAAGCAGATTTTTTATCGATCTTTAGGTGTGGTTTTTGAGTTTTTCTTTTTCCTCCACGAGGCTTTGCCTGGCCTCACATGGAGGCTCTATTTTGAAGCAAACCTTCCTTTCAGAGATGCAATAATAAGGGGATTATCATCTCCAATCATGTATGTAGATTCAGTCATTGAGTTGAACAATGTCATTGTTGGAGAAAGTTCTTCACAAAATGGAGGTTTTTGACCTATGAAAGTGAATGGATGTCTTGAAAGGAATGAACACGGGCTCATGCTTGTGATTCAACTTGATTCTATTAAGGACTATGTCAATTATTTGAACAATCCTTCTTTGGTTTGCAAGTTGATGGGGATTCGAGTTTCACTACCCTTCCTGGAATCATGAACTCGTCACACATGGAATCTAGAGGGTGGAATGGAGGTTATGTTGGCTACCAATATTTAGTTATTTTTTGGTGATTTTTTCATGTATATCAGATAGCAATAAGGCTTTTGAAGTGTTGGCATTGTGTTGTCATTGATGTCAACCGGTATGGGATAACTACTAGTATGAGAGATGTATATGCAACACTGTCATGCAGGAGTACACGATGAGATATCTTTGATATCACCTTGTGTTGCAGAATACTGGTAAGGTAAGGAAGAGAATGTCATTAAGAGGAATGATCACTAGTGTCACTAGTACACAAGTTAGTGCCTGACTTGTGTGGATGAAATGGTAAAGTTATTGGTACTAGTACAGGTACAACGTATCACCAGTAAGGAGAGTATGTCAATTGCTAAGTGAAGTGTTGACAATGAGCGGGATGCTTGGATGTTGTTTGTGATGAAGAGGCGGAATGTTACCTAAATCGCATCAATGCTGGGGGAGAAGGATGAACAAGTCACCGGTATGATGTGTGGTTGCAGAACAACAGGACTCCCATCGGATAGAGATGCAGTCACCATGTGTAGTGATGACTGACAGTGAATGTGCTCACACCGGATCACATGTGCATGTTTGAAGACATGTTGCACAAACAAGGAAGCCACATAAGTGCATTGCTAGATGCAAATGACAAGGTATCACTCCACCAGTAAGTGAAGCTTATCTCCTATTATGCATAATGTGCATTATAGTTCTATGAGATAAGGAAGAAGAGGTAAAGGCAAGTGTTTGAAGGCTCACACTGGATCTACCGGTGAAACAAAGGAATGCCTCAAGTGCATGAAATCAGGGTTATGCATTGAATCGATGGAGAAGTCATGTTGAGATGTTGGTGCAGATGAAGAATGATGGGTTTGTCAACTTGACAAACCGGTTGAGATTATATTCAGTCTGACGATGAAGGCAAAGTGGAGCAACTGAAGATAGAGAGTGCAACTGACCTGCAGATGATGAAAACAGATGGAGGTTGATGACATGATGCCATCAAGAGTGATTACCAGTATGTAAGAACACTGATAATATGGATAAGGTACAGATGCAGAAGATTTCCCACTTGGTGTGAAGAAGCATGCTAAGGATAGACATGCATGGTGACCGGTTAAGGTGTTCCACCGATGGTTCAGCAAAGTGCAAACATGAAGGTTAACCAGTAAAGTGTGAGATACCGGCAGGGTTAGTAAACCAGTAGAAAAGAAGAACCGGTTGAGTGTTTGGTCGATGATCCTGTTTGAATTGACACAAAGATTTAAGCTGACAGTTGGTCGACATGGATGCCACGTGGAGTCAAGGCGGTAAACTTGCATGCAACAGTAGATGGAGTGTGCACCGACAAGGTAGTTGCAGAGTTGGTCGACATTAGTGATAGATCCCGTAAATCATGGGATATGTTGCAAAGCCATTGCAGTGGTTTGCGGCTCGAGGTCTGGAGGACAACAGAGAGCCAGCTCAGAGTGATTGAGGAGATCGAGGCAGATGAAGAAAACCGCAAGACCAATCTTGATGATTGACCAAGAAATCAGCTGATAGGGTAAAAAGCAGATTGCCAAAGATAGAAGGTGTGATCAAGAAGGCACGATAATGGTGATGATGAGCAAACAGCTATATGGGCGATCAGATCGAACAAGATCTAATTGGATTTGATTTTCCTCGAGGTTGATGAGGAAACCCTAATCGCCCATGTTTTTGAATTAACTTTTGGTGGGAAAACCAGATTATAAATAAGGAAGCCAAAATCATTGAAGGTTGTTGTTGAATAGAAGAAGATAGAGTTGTTGCGAAGTGATTGAGTGTTGCATGGGAGAGTTAGATCAGTCCAAGTGAAAATAGAAAAAGAGGATAGTGATTGAGGGAGTGAAGGTTAAACCGGTGATAGGGTTTAATAAAGGGTTAACCGGTATGGTTTGAGCAACCGGTATAGCAGCTAGAGTGCATCTGAGGAGATAACCAGTAAGTGCTTGTACCGGCAGGAAGACAATTGAGAGGACTACAGAGCAGAGCAGTGAGGAGGAGATCCAACAAAGCAGAAGAAGAGTAGAGGTGAACCGGTAGAGTTTACCGGCATTACAGTAGCAGATGAGAGCAACAGAAGAGTGAACCGGTGCAGCAGAGAAGGTGTCTCATCGACAGAGATGGTTAATAGAATTCAAATTTTAAAAAATCACTATTACATTTAAAAAGATTAGATACATTTTCAATTAGTTTTTAGGTAAATAATATTTATGGGACTGCATAGGTTTGTATTAATATAAAGTAAAATATTACATTTGTTTGTCACTGAAAGAATCCATCACTCAACAGAGCAAAATCAATCTTATCAGTATTTAAACCCCTCTCTCAAAACACCATATGTTATATTACATTTGTTTGTCCTCCAAAGAATCCATCACTAGACTGAGCAAAATCAACCTCCTCATTATTTGAACCCATCCCCCAAAACACCATCCCTAACAGATGGAACCTGACCAATCCAACTCCAAAAATCAAAAGGGTGTAGAACACATATATATTTTCAAATTTTAAATAAACCCTAATTTTCAAATTTTAAATAAAATATATATTTATGTATTTTGTTTTTAATTAAAATTGTGAGTGATTTAATTCATTAAAAATAGGTAAAAATTTGATGGTTGTATAATTGTATTTAGGTGTTTCTGTCATAAAATATAATTAAAAATTTTAAAATATTTTTATGTGTATGAACGCATCTAGCTATTTATCTATGCACCCATCTATTTGTTTATGACATTTTTATCTGTGTGTGTGTGTGTGTGTGTGTGTGTGTGTGTATTTTAAGATAAGATGTCTTAATATTTAAAAGACAATTTTAAATGAACAAACATCACACAAAAAAAAGTGTTTGATGTATAAAGTCAACCATCAATTTTAAACCCTAAATTCCCAAACAAGTCACATAAACACATTTAATTTTATAGGTTTAAAGATGACATGAGAAATGACATATAACATTATTTAGGCCAAAATAGGTGCCACACTAGTTTTTCCATAAATAAGAATTAACTTTAGGAATGTGAGTTAGGTCAATTACTTATCGTAATATAAATGCATGTTTTTAATAAAAAAATTATCATAATTAAATATTTTAAGGTAAATAAATTAAATGAAACATAAATAAGAATTAACTTTAGGGTTGAGAGTTAGGACAAGCATTTATTATAGTCAAATTTAGAAAATTAATTAATATATGTACTTAGATCTTATATCAATGTTGATTTGTTCTAGCTAGTTGTTCTTAATTGTTCATTTTTGCATTAAAAAAATTAGGCTTATCAATTGAATGCATTAAAATTTGTAAAAAAAGATTGTCCTAATATGCAAGTCATTTATACTATAGAAATGATATGTGCAACTACAAAACTAATAACGCAATTATGGATATGACTCAAGTAAACAAATCTAATCTCTATAATTATTACTTACTAATAAAAATTTATCATAATTTAATAATAAAACTATACTAATGTCTTTCTCATATTTTAAAAATTTATAATTACAATTTTATGCCTATGGTCAAGATATAATAACTTAGAATTTAGTGCTTATTGTCATATTTTATTTATTTATTTATTTTTAGTAATGTCAGTGTATCCCCATGTCTCAACCTAGTGATTCCAACCAAGCAACTAAGCGGGCTCAAATCTAACCGGCAAGAATTTAGCACAACCTTGCCAACTGTTTGAGCTAGTGGGTTTCACCTATTGTCAAATTTTTAAAGTAATATATAATCTGTGTACTAATAATGATCTCTTTACTATCATTTTATAATATTATTTTAATTATTATAATAATATAGTATTTTAATTTATTAGAAATATAATATAACTTCTATTAATTTAAGTTTGTTATTTATAATATGATAATATGTTTTTATCTTATAGGAGTTATTTATATTATTTGTTAATATTACTTTTTCTTCACAATTATCTTTTGTGATTATGATTTTTAATATTCTTATAATTTAATGGGATGAATAGGATGGAGAGGTTGCTTCGAGAGGAGAGTACCCAAGCTAGGGTCAAGAGGCCCTAGTTGTGCTTGTTTTCTAAATTTTGACTCAGACTTTGGTAAGAGTGTGGGTTCATTGTGGTGTGCATGGTCCATAGATTCATTTTCTTTATTGGCGGGCTATTTGTTGTCTAGAGTACTTATCTCCCTTGCATACTTCTACAATCATATTTTTTATCGATCTTTAGGTGTGGTTTTTGAGTTTTTCTTTTTCGTCCACGAGGCTTTGCATGGCCTCACATGGAGGCTCTCTTTTGAAGAAAAACCTTCCTTTCAAAGATGCAATAATAAGGGGATCTTCTTCTCCAATCATGTATGTCGATTCAGTCATCGAGTTGAACAATGTCATTGTTGGAGAAAGTTCTTCACAAAATGGAGGTTTTTGACCTACAAAAGTGAACGGATGTCTTGAAAGGAGTGAACACAGGCCCGTGCTTGTGATTCAACTTGATTCTATTACAAAGTATGTCAATTATTTGAACAATCCTTCTTTGGTTTGCAAGTTCATGGGGATTCAATTTTCACTACCCTTCCTAGAATCATGAACCCATCACACATGGAATCTAGAGGGTGGAATGGAGGTTATGTTGCCTACCAACATTTAGTTTTTTTTTTGTGGTTTTTGTTAGACAGTTCAATAACCAGAAGACAACTGAGAGGGGGGGTGAATCAGTTGTCATAGATTACCGAAACCATCAGCAATTAAAACTTTAATATCGGAATGCTTAAACCAAATACCAGAATGGCAGTTAAACCAATTAGGCATAAACAATAATCACAGAATAAATACCATCCACATGACACCAAGATTTATACATGGAAAACCCAATAAAGGGAAAAACCACGGTGGGAAGCCTACCCATAGTCAGTTAATAGTTTTGCAGTAAGTATGTGAATTACAATTGAGGGGCCTGCACTTGCAGCAAAGCCAACAGCCTATAGCACACTGCTCATCACAAAAGGAGTCTCACTGACTACATAGAAATCCATACTACAATTCGGAGAAGAGGTTGAACTACAAAGATAGCATCTCTTATGCCTGAGTACAGCTCTGGTTAAGCTCAATACCAGAGGACTAAATCCTCTTACATAAACCCAATTCGATCTCCAATGATCGACCAAATCCTTTGCCTGAATGATATTACATTATTCGCACATTACATCCCTTGACCATTAACATTACCACTACCATTCCCATATTGATCTACAATGAGATCTTACATTATATATACAAACCCTCGACCATAAACAATCAGGTTGGCCACCAGACAATAAACCAATTACATAATTACAAAACATGTCGGCCTTAGACCAAACAAATAATATCCAACACATAAGACATCTCAGAAACATATCGAGAAGTCCAATCCACGCGCTTCATTAAACCGGTCCATAACCTAGACCAACCGGGGGGCCTAGTATAGTTCCACATGCTACAACAATAATCTCCATCTGCCAAGTCTCGAACATGATCACCAACAGCATCCTGAAACTCCACCAGAAGTTGTACCAACACCACTTATGCAATTCATCAAAGATCTTCATCAAAACTTTGTCAGTGAAACCCTCGTCAAAACCAAAAACCAGGCTTCTAAGCAAATGGGATAGCATCCGAT
Organism: Cryptomeria japonica; assembly: GCF_030272615.1. Taxonomy (NCBI): domain Eukaryota; kingdom Viridiplantae; phylum Streptophyta; class Pinopsida; order Cupressales; family Cupressaceae; genus Cryptomeria; species Cryptomeria japonica. Next base: position 860,957,268 of record NC_081407.1, read on the forward strand.
GACCAAACCAAAAACAACTTACTGAATATGAACATGAGTATCATGAACAAGCCAATTCCATAACCAAATCATACTGGATCATACCGGATCACGTTGAATCCAAACCAACCAAAAACCACTCAACCTACTTGGACCAGAAGGGTGTCGGTAAAGCATCCAAACAGCTAGTGTTGGCATCAATGACAAAACATCAATGCAACACATAATCAATTCTACCAAATGGCCAACAATCTCCCCCTTTGGCATTGATGGAAACACTAGATGTGAAAAACATCTAAGTACCAAGAAATGTCAAACAACTCTCCCCCAATGGAAGACAACCAACAATCTCCCACAGCAATGAAGTTCTGAAACAAAGACCAAACTCCCCCTGTGAATGATACCTCTAAAATTCTCTGAACTATACATATATCTCTCCCCCTATCAATATCTCTCCCCTTTAGTTTTCCTTTTTCACATCAATATCTCTCCCCCTTTGACATCAATGCTAGAAATCAGACAAAAATATCAAAGCAAAAACATAAATCACTAAATTACAAAGGTGACTACTCGCCCTAAGCAGTAGCATCTCGCATCAGTGTCAGAATGAATAGTATCTCTGATAATGCATACCGGACTGATGCCAAACCGCATCAATCAGTTATGTATTAGAGGGGCTGAAACCCCTAGTTTGTCTCTCAGGTACTCAAATGATTCTTTGGCAAAGTTTTAGTGAAAATATCTGCAATCTACTCTTTAGTGTTCACATAAACCAGTCTAACTTCATTTGCTTCCACCCTTTCCTTCAAAAAGTTATACTTGATAGATATGTGCTTTGTCTTAGAATAAAATACCGATTTCTTTGATATATCAATAGCAGTAGAGTTATCACAATGAATAACTACCAGTCCATCACCATCCACCTTTATATCCTTCAACATTTGCTTCATCCATAGAACCTGTGTACAGTTAGTAGCAGCAACAACATACTCAGCTTCAACAGTAGATAAAGAAGTACATGATTGTTTCTTGTTGGTCCATGAAACCAACTTCTTTCCAAGAAAGAAAGCTCCACCGGAAGTACTTTTTTGGTCATCAACATCTCCAGCCCAATCAGCATTTGTATATGCACATAAAGGAAATTTATCATCCGTAGGGTACCACAAACCATTATTTTATGTACCTTGCAAGTATTTAATTAAAAATCCTTTTAACCGCACACTCTCATGATTTTCTCTAGGATCACTCTAAAATCTCGATACAATAAAAACAACATTCATAATGTTAGGCATAGTTTGAGTCAAATAAAGAATACCTCCAATCATAGATTTGTATCATGTAGGATTTACTGGTGTAGAAACATCTTTTCTTGTCAATTTCTCACTTATAACCATAGGAGTACTTACCAATTTAGAATCTCCCATACCAAATTTCTTCAACAATTCCTTAGCATACTTAGTTTGACAAATGAAAATACCTTTGTTAGTCTGAGTAATCTGCAAACCTAAGAAAAATTTCATTTCCCCAATCATAGACATCTCAAATTCTTTCTCCATATTCTTAGAAAATTTCATGCATAACATATCTTCACCTCCAAAAATAATGTCATCAACAAATACTTCAATAATCAGTATATCATCATCAATGATTTTATAATATAAATTACTGTCAGCACTACCCTTAGTAAAACCAAGCTTCAAAAGATATTTATCTAACCTTGCATACCAAGCTCTAGGTGCCTGTTTTAATCCATATAAAGCTTTCCTTAACCTGCAAACCATGTTTGTATCATCTAATAGTGAAAAACCATCAGGTTGCTCAATATAAACTTCCTCATCAATATCCCCATTCAAAAATGCACACTTAACATCCATCTGATAAACCTTGAAGTTCTTATGAGCAGCATAGGCAAGAAATAATCTTACAACTTCATTCCTAGCTACCGATGCAAAAGTCTCTCCACAATCAATTCCTTCCTTTTGAGAATATCCTTTACAATCCAATCTAGCCTTATTTCTTATAACTTGAACATCCTCATTCAATTTATTCCTAAAAACCCATTTAGTTCCAATAGCATTCTTATTTTTGGGTCGGGGAACCAGAGTCCATGTGTTATTTTTCTCAATCTGATCTAATTCTTCTTCCATATCTTTCAACCAATATTCATCTTTACATGCCTTAATAACTGCTACCGGTTCAACTTGTGAAATTAAACATACCTCATTAGTTGTCAGTCTTCTTCTTGTCATCACTCCATTGTTCTTATCCCCAATGATCTGATCTTTTGAATGATTCAATCTCACATACCTAGGAGTCCTCTGACTCTCTGTTCCTGTTCCATGTTCTTCAGTTACTGTAGAATTCTTTGATATTGTTGGAGTAACTGGTTCAACACTTTTTTTGGGTAAAGGTGCTACCGGTTCAGATATAATCATTTCCATTGTCGGTTCCTTCTCATAAACTCTGATTTGACCTCTATTCAACTCATCCACTTTGACATTAGCACTCTCCACAATTCTCTACAATCTCTTGTTGTAACATCTATATGCCTTGCTTTCATTAGAATAACCAAGAAATATGCCTTCATCACATCTAGGATCAAATTTTCTAATGATATCATCCCTACTGATATAACATTTACTACCAAATATTCTGAAATACTTAACTATAGGTGTATTGCCAAACCATAATTCATAAGTTGTCTTACCGGTTTCTCCTTTGATATGTACTCTGTTGAATGTATAAACCATTGTTCTCACTGTTTCTCTACAGTAGATATGAGGTAGACTAGCTTCCATCATCATTGTTCTAGCAGCATCCAAGATAGTTATATTCTTCCTTTCCACAACTTCATTTTGTTGAGGTGTCTGGGGGGCAGAAAATTGTCTTCTTAAGCCATGCTTCTCACAAAAGTTATTAAACTCACCGGATGTGAATTATCCACCATGATCTGACCTCAAACATTTGATCTTCAATCATGTCTTAGTTTCCACTTTAGCCTTAAAGATTTTAAACTTTTCAAATGCCTCAGATTTTTGTTTTAGAAAAGTAACCCACATCATTCTAGAATAATCATCAATGATTAGCATGAAATATCTATCACCTTGAAAACTTTTAACTCTAGCAGGGCCACACAAGTCAGTATGAATAAGATCAAGAACATCATTAGATTTATCTTGTATACTCCTAAAAGAGGTGCTGACATGTTTACCCATTTGACATTTTTTACATACCGGATTATAGGGCTTCATAATCTTAGGTATATTTCTATCTACCTTAGTTGAATTGATCTTTACAATGCAATCAAAATTCACATGACACGGCCTTTTATGCAATAGCCAACTCTCATCAATCTTTGTAATCAAACATATCTTCTCACTGGAGTTCAAATGAAATATATTACCTTCTGTCTGTGTACCGGTTGCAATCTGCAAACCAAATATGTTAATGATTTTGCATTTTCCATCCTTGAACTATAATTGAAATCCCTTATCCACCAATTGTCCTACACTCGAAAGATTATGCCTTAAACCTTCAACATAATAAACATTGTCAGTATTGTTTTTACCATCCAATGATATAGTTCCTTTTCCTTTGATCATACATGCTTTGTCATCTCCAAATCTGACTAGACCGCCATCAAATTCTCGCAAAGATAGAAACTTCCCTTTATCTCCAGTCATATGATGTGAACAACCATTGTCAATTACCCATTCATCCTTGTCTTAAATTTTAGCATCAAGTGCCTTCTCTTCAGGTACATTCTCTTCTAGTGCCGAATCATCTTCCTTGATAGCCAAGTGTGAGATTTTGCCAAGATCAAGAGGCAATGGAAAGCACAAATAAGAGAGAATAAAATAGATGATAGAAATAAACTGTATTCTATCAAGATGAAAAATATGATCAACTGGATCATTAAGCATTACATATAATGAATATGAGCCTGCTTATATAGGAAAGGCTAAATGGATATGTGAGCACACAAACATGACATGTGGCTCAATAAGAAACAAGGGTAGGTAGGAAATAGGTGTGGGTAGGTAGGAGAAACAATATACTAGTCCACATGAGGTGGATCACCCACTGAATATGGAGTGTAACAACAAGATCAACACCATAAAAGGTGAAAATTCTCCTACACACACTATCCCAATGTGGCACAAACACCCAAGTGTCTCATACCCAAACTACTATGAAATGCATTTCCTAAGTAAACTTAAGTAAGTGTAATAATATCCAATAATTATTTACACCAACACCCCCCTTAAGTGCAACTTAGGGGAATGCACTTAAGTCTACAATGCAACTAAGCAATGCAAGATGGGTCCCGGCTACTAGGCCATGTTAGGTACCCATGTACAAATGCAAATGCATGCAAACCAATGCAATGAAATCTCTCACAAAGTGGGGAAAGAGAGAAAAACCCAATGGGAAAAACCCTCCCCCAAAAGAGAGATGAAAAACATACAAGAGAACTCTCATAGAAGAATGTGAAGGACAAAACCCCATGTGAGGAAAAAGTCCCCCCCATATGAGAGAAGAAGAGAAGCTAGGAAGCCCCCCCTCAATGTGGAATCTGCACCAATGATAGAAGCTTGATGTATGAAGAAATTGCTCCACGAACGTCAAACAACATTCCTCCTCTTAGGAAGAAAGAAAACCAAAGGTGTATCCATCAAGTCTCCCCAATCATGAAGGGAAGATGTATAAAAGAAACTCATGATGAAAGGAATCTCTAAAAACTACTCAAGTGTCCCCATGTCAATGCTGAAAGATACCCCCTCCAAAGGTGGTAAACTGTGCCACACTACTGAAAAAGGCACTCCAAGATCTAGTGGAGATGGATGTACAAAATGTCCCAAAGACTCACATGTCTCCTCAAAAAATAAAGAGACCTCCTCCAACTGCTGTACATAAGTATCCACAATCATGTCAACCTCAAAATAATGATCATGTAGAGAATGAACAAGAGGGTCAGAGTGTTCCCTCGCAACAATCAAAGAAGGATCACCTTCATCAAAGAGAAGAAGAGTGTCATCAATGATGTCTCCCAAATCTGCAATGTAGGATTCCATAAATAAACCTGCAATGTCTGTCAAGTAATCATCCCATGAATTTGAAGCTGGAAGACAATGAATATCCTGTTGCACTAAATCACATGAAGGCAAAATTGTCACACTATCCACATCATCAGGTGCAATAGGTGATGTGATATCAATATGAGGAGATGAATTACAAGGCTCAAACATGGGGTCACATGTGAGAATCCCCATGTTCAAGTGCCCAAAGTTCTCCTCAAAAACTGAACCATCACAAGAAGTGTGGTCATCATGTGTAGAATCATCAAATGTGAAATTATCATCATCAACAAAATCTGAAAAAGAGTATAATCGAGATGCATGATCAACCAGCCCAGTTGCAATGATAGCTCTAATCTCCAAGTCTCTAATGAAAACTGACTTAGGTGTGAACTCCACAACTCTCTTAGTTGCGCCATGTGTGATTTGATAGATAGAGAGGAGATTGTTTGTCAAGTGGGGTACACACAACACATCATTGAAGGAGTTATCCCCAATGTCAATAGATCCTTTCCCAATCACATCCATGTATGTATGATTGCCCATCAAAATCTGTGGCATGGTGCAAGGCTCAAATGTAGAGAACATAGACTGTGAAGATGCCATATGATGAGAAGCCCCTAAATCTAGAAGCCATCTCTCTGAATCATGACTGATAGTAGCACATAGAGCTTTTCCTTTTCTTGTCCCAAAAGAGTGAGTCTTCCCACTTGTAGAAGCCATGAATGCTTGCCCTTTTCCTTTTGAATGTGAGGAAGTGGAAGTTGATGAATCATCCTTCTTGTAGACATTAGGCAAATCAATGTTATGCTTTTTGATGATATGTGTAAGCTCATCAATCTTCTTAGAATGGCAACGATGCTCCTCATGACCAACCTTTTTACAATAGGCACAAGTAGGTCTCTCCCTCTTTGGTGAATTATCTCTCTTGGAAGAGGATGAATCTCCTTGTTGTGGAGAAGATGGGGTTTTTCCCTTAGGCTTTGATTGCCATTTCTTCTTGTTTGAGTTGTCCTTTCCTTGATTTCCTTTGTTCCCTTGATTTGCCACTAATGCTTGAGACTTAGAAGCCTTAAGAATGCCCATGCTTATCAACTTAGTTTGTTCCATCATCAACATTTCATTGAAAGCATCAAATGTAGGCATTGTGTAGTTTGAACCCATTGTCATCCTATGGGTTTGGAAACTAGAAACAAATGTTGTATATTCTTGTGGAAGCTTGCCTATCAAGTTGAATATCAATTGAGTATCCTTCTTATCAATGCCACAATCTTTGAGTTGTGCCCTCAACTCATTTGCCTTAGTGACATAATCTTGTATAGTATCAAAGTTCTTGGGATCTAACATGGTGAGATCACTATAAATTTGATATCCCCTAATCTCATCAACTTGACCATACAAGTCTTGAAACTTTTGCCAAGCATCCTTGATTAGAGTACACTTCTCAATATGAAAAATGAGATCCTTTGATACATACTTTCTTAAGGTACCAATTGCCATGATATTTTTAGTGAGCCAATCCAAGTGACCAATTGGATCAACCTTAGGATCAGCGGGAGCAACAATAGTTCCATCAATGTAATGAGTGAGTCCTTTTTCCATAAGTTTACTCCATGCATCAATTTTTCAAGTAGCATAATTATGAGGAGTTAAGAGAGGAAACTTAGAAGAACCCATAGAAGCAAAAAGGAAGGAACACAATAGCACAAAAGCACAAGAGACACCCACCCAAATTCACTCAATCAAAGTACCCCCCCAAAAATGATGATTTTGGCACTTTATATGTAGTGCGTGTATAATAGGCCACTTGCAAACAATGGCAAGGTGGACTTCTGATTTTGTTTTACAACTACCCCAATAGGCTGAGAAATACAAAGCAAAAGATCAAAAAGATAGATCTATGCAATACAAATGCCAAATTGGCCAGATAAGACCATATGATGAAAGTACAATTTCTACCCACAATTGCTGCAAAATGATAGCATATTGTGAGATTAGACAAAAAATAATGCACTTTCAAAAAAAATGGCACATGAAAAGGAGTTCGTATGAGCCTGAACGGAGACCTGGAAGTTGCAGAAACGGGGATTGGACAGGTACAGTCACCAAAAACTGATAATTCTGAAAACTCTATCCATCAAAATCAGAAAATAATTCCACCATGTAAAAGTAAACAAAATTCTAGCCCATTTCAAAAAAAATTGCACCCAAAAATGAGCAAAAATGAGCAAGTTATGGGCATTTGAAGTTGAACTGCAAAATCAAAAAGCTCAATGAGAGGGACCTGCAAAATTTTTTTAAAATGATGACGTCAACAAACTGCAGGGTTAAATTTGACAGCCGTATGACCGTCGCGAAAACTTCACCTACCTGCTGATTGGCCATTCATACAGTACGGACTGCTGACGTGGCGCGATCTGGTTGGTCGAAAATCTGACTGGGCGGATGACGTGTCAGATGATGAGGTGGCCACGGGCCAGTGGCCTCCTGCCACGTGGTGGGCATGGATTCGTCGGGTTCCCTGCGGAGTCTACATGGTGAAGTGTCTGCTGACGTGACTGGTCCACGTGGCAGAGGACGGTGGGCCCGGCTCTGAGGTGGAGAGTCTATGTGGCGGGAGGTTGCTGTGGAGCCCGGTCGGCAGGAAGTTTGTCGGCGGTGGGACCTTGCCAGCTATCCGGCGTGAAGCATTGGGCCTGAGGCCGGCGGACGGTGTCGGTAGATGTCAACAGGAGTGGGGGACTCGTCACCGGAAGTTCACCGAGAGCGGGGGAGTCATCAGGGAGTTAGGCAGCTGCACGTGGAGCTGGTCAGCCAGAGCAAGGGAGACGATGCAGCAGCAAAGTGTCCAGTCGACAGGAGACGTAGAGGTCAGCACGGTCGGCTGGGCATGTACGGCAGGCCCTGCAGACAATTAACACTGTGGTATGGGGGTCACGGGATAGGGGGGGTCTGCGAACCCCCCAAAAATTGAATTTTTTTTTTTTAAAAATTTGACGAATTTTTTTTTGACCAAATTTTTTTTTTTTTGAATTTTTATTTTTATTTTTATTTTTCGGAAAATATTTTTCCGAAAAAAATTTTCAAATTTTTTTTTCAATTTTTTAGAAAAAACTTTAAAAAATTTCGAAATTCATACAATAATAGTAAAATTTGCGAAAAAAATTTCCTCACCAAAATAGGCCGACTTTATAATCAAAATTCATGGAAACGGCCTTCTGGACGCAATGGCGGGGTCGGATCTGGTCTAGGATGCCTCCAAAAGATGCTGCTCCTCAGATCTGCCTCTTGACGTCGCAATAATGCCTCTTCAAGACGAATCAATGAAGCCCCAATGGCTCTGATACCATGTGAGATTTTGCCAAGATCAAGAGGCAATGGAAAGCACAAATAAGAGAGAACAAAATAGATGATAGAAATAAACTGTATTCTATCAAGATGAAAAATATGATCAACTGGATCATTAAGCATTACATACAATGAATATGAGTCTTCTTATATAGGAAAGGCTATATGGATATGTGAGCACACAAACATGACATGTGGCTCAATAAGAAACAAGGGTAGGTAGGAAATAGGTGTGGGTAGGTAGGAGAAACAATATAATAGTCCACATGAGGTGGATCACCCACTGAATGTGGAGTGTAACAACAAGATCAACACCATAAAAGGTGGAAATTCTCCTACACACACTATCCCAATGTGGCACAAACACCCAAGTGTCTCATACCCAAACTACTATGAAATGCATTTCCTAAGTAAACTTAAGTAAGTGTAATAATATCCAAGATGAATAATTATTTACACCAACACCAAGAATACCCATTCTTTCCCATTTCTGGTACCACTAGCAGAGTCTTCTGTCGGTTCATCATCAAAATCAGTAATGCCTTCCTCATCCGCTATGTAGCATGATTTGTCTATGTTTTTCTTGTACTTATACTTGTTCTGATATCCAGGGTTAGGCTTAAAAGATCTTTTAACTCTTTCTTCAAATCTTGAATTCCTTTTAGGATATCTAGATGCAAAATGACCAATCTTATTACATGCAAAACATTTAAAAGGTGTTTTTCCTTCATACTTACTTCCTACCGGTCCTTTAGGTACTCTTCTAGCAAATAGTGCTTCAAGTTTCTCAAATTTTTCATCTTCTCTCTTCATATCATCCAATTCCTTTGCATATAAAGCTTTCCAATCTTGCTTACAGGTTGATGATGCATATGCATGAAAAGCGGGTTTAGTCTTCACAGCTCCAGAAGGTCCAAATTCTTCAAGCTCAAAAGAAGATAATTTCCCAACCAAGGTATATTTGTTCACAGATGTATTAGCCATTGTTCTCAACTCATTAATAGCAGTAGCCTTCATTTTGTAAGCCGGTGTTAGGGCTCTAAGGACTTTACAAACAATTTCATCTTCGCTCAGAGTTCCACCACAACATTGAATTCCCATAACAATCTCATTTACCCTTTCCATGAATGTAGTAATCCTTTCATCTTCTTCCATCTTTAGGTTTTCATATCTCACCCGGTAACCATCAACTTTAGCAATTTTCACTGTAGGGTCTGTAATGCCTGCCAAAATACCCTAGAGAGAACTAATCGTCTATCATACTAATCAAGATTTTTTTTAATTAACTTTTAATAACAACTAATGTAAAACATGACATCTCCATATAACTACATTCATTAATCATTTAAACATTATGAACATACATCATCTCACATTTCACTAATTTACGCAATCGGAAATAACATAACATCATTAACCTTTCCCTAGGGTACTTCAACGTCATTACTCATTTAACTTCCATAATGACAGCCTACTCACATGATAAACATATTCCATCTTGAATTAATGCATCATATTTAATTTCCTAATCATGAGATATGCAACCCACTAGCTTATCTATCCATTATGAAATGCATACCATTATACCATTCTACTAGCATATTACATTCCTTCTTTTAAAATGCAAGACAACCCCATAATCCTACATTCATTTTATGCACCAAAACCAAATGTGTTTTAACCCAACATCTCCTATCTACATGCTCTTTTCCTTTTCCATGATGATGCAATCCTAATGCATAGGTAAAATCCATCCTCGATAATACATTTAAACATACTTCAATCACTTCTAATACTAACATGATCTTATTACATTTATTATAATTATCTCCTCATAAAGTATAAACTTTTTTTTTTTATCGGTAATAGGTCGAAGCCGATAGGATGTACATACCCTACCCCTTATGGGATTTGAACTTGTGACCTGTTCTCCACCACTAGGCCAACTCAGGTTGTACATAAAGTATAAACTTTAATTCATTCTTCAATCCATATAATAAACTAGTTCCCTTATTCCTTTACTCAAGCACAACATCACACTAATCCTTCATTCATAAAGTTCATTTATTGGCTTACAAACATATAACAATATAAATCGAGTAACTTCATTACAAGTACATGGCTTACATCATATATAAGTCATTTACTATTTATCTAGCATGATATACATTTCATTACTATGCAAATCAATCCATTCCATATTAGTTTCATTATAAAGCCTCAATACCTTTTAATTCCAATTTTCTTTTACATTCAAATTCTCACATGGTCATATATGTCTCCTCCATCATGATTTACCAATTACCAACATGATCTATTCACATATCTAATTCCTTAATAACATCATAGTTTTCACATAGCACCAAAAGCATATCCATGAATCCAATAGCAATAGTTTCCTTTCCTAATTTAACTACACATGCAACCACTTTCCCAATTTGACAATAATTCCTAAAGCATAACACAAGAATCCTAACATTTTCCAAACATACACATAGAGGCATAATTATCTAAACCTTATCCATATTCTCTAACATCCTCAATACTGATATTTAAGATTATTCCATTTCTCAAGGTTCTTTCACATATTAAATCACAATTTAAAGAAGTAACCATAGAATTCCTTTCTAACCAATACAACTAGATCATATTATAAATCACATCTATTTCAATTGCAATACCATTACCAAATTAGGGTACATGAAATCATTCCCTTCATTTAACAAGAACATATCCATACATCTCATTGCCACATTTACAAATCATGACATACCCTAACTACCAATAATGAACTACTTACAAATACCTTTACATAACAATACATCATGAACATAGCTCTTCCTTTTACATGATTCCATCTACCACATACAAGACACTACATAGATGTATTCCATCATATTCATTACATAAACTTGCCACAAGGTACATCCATAATCCATCAAGAAGGAGAATCCACATCCACGCACGAAGAACACCAACAAGGGGAAAAACCCAATGGTAAAAAGCACCAACCACCAGACCATGTGGAACCAAAGGAACCACCCCCGTGCTAGGAGATGACAAAGGGTACCAACACACACTCTACATCTAGGTTGACACTTAATACCAAAAGACAAGATTACAACAACTCTCTCAAGCATGGAGCAAATACAACCAACACAAAAAACCATAATAAGAAACTCCCAGAGGCTTATCAATCAACAAGGCATAGTCATAAGATCATCAAAGGAAACACATGTTGGATTGAAGTGTCATCGCATGTTACAAGCATCCTTTCAAGGAACCTCGTGTTTCTATTTAGACCCCCAAGCATACTTTCAAGGAACCTCTTGGTAAGTGACACACATACGGAACCAACTCAACCTATGAGAGATCAAGGGAGTTTGGTTTACCATCTTCACGACCTTCTCATGCTTATCCTAAAACATCCTCCATAGGATCAAGTCATGAGGCTCACAACTATTCATTATCTTGTTTAAATGAGTTATAATTACCCATCCCAATTAATTCATTATCAATGTTATCACTTGTTTACAAATCATGGAAAACTCCAATGTGCCCTGGTGGTCTAGACTTCATGCATCCTTACAAGGAACCTCATGAAAGCCTATCTCTCATGACCCCGGTCATCACAAGGAAGCCCACTCCTCCTAACATGGTCTCAAACATGACAAAACAAGAGGCTCTAGAATCATAATTAAATCTGAGAACATACATAAATCTGAAATCATAAACAATCCACATGCAACCAACAATCTCATTCATAATCATGAAACATGTGAAAGGTAACATCATGAGAACTAAAAATCAATGAGCCTCTTGGAAAAATCAACATATCAAGGCCATAAGAAATGCCATAAAATCTGAAATGAATCATCAAATAATCTTAGCAAGGCCTATCCACTTGTTGGCGCATAATCAAAATAATCTCAGCAAGGCCTATCCACTTGTTGGCGCATAATCAAAATAATCTCAGCAAGGCCTATCCACTTGTTGGCGCATAATCACAAGAATCTCAATCTCTCTCTTGGCACATCAACAAGAAAGGAAGTGAAAACAACTCAAAAGGCATAAAACGCATACAAAAATCACAAATAAATCATATTAATACATCACCAATAATAAATCGACATTAGACAACATCATAAGTGCCCTCAAAAAGCCTCTGGTACGGCCCAAAATCCAACTGACATCAAACAGACTTCAAATTGGACAAAACCCTAAAAATACACAGAATGGCGCATACATTCTCTTAAGTGGTGCATATGGTTGATACTTTAGCACATCTAAGTGATATTTTAGCGCATCTGGTACTTATTTTAGTGCATATGGTCATTCCTTTAGCACATAGGAAAAAAGTGTAAATTTTGGCAGAAAATTGCTTAAGTGAGGGATCAAAACTGCTCAAAACATAATGAGCCAAATATGATGTATTTATACTTGTTGGAATCGGCACAAAATGAAATATAAGAATATGCAAACAAAATAAAATAATAAAATTCACCCAAGGAACTCCAAATGAAAACATAATACAGACTTCAGGAGGAAAAAACATCTCCAACAAGTTCAGAAAACCATCAAACACCAAATCTTGAATCCAAATCATGAAATAAACTCAACGCACATATAAATAAAAACAATAAACTTATTCCCAACATAAAAACACATAAAAACAAGGGAATATAAAATGTCTTAGAAGGAGATGAGTCTTGTGAGTCTTCCTCACGGCAAGGCCAGACTGGAAGCTCACAAGGCTCTCTCCTCTCAACTCCACCAACTCTCTTAAATATTTATCAACATGAAAGAAATCTCAAAAACAAAAATAATCAAATACAATCACATCATAAATGGAATAAAAATCAATACATATAAATCCCATGTCGTGCATTCACCGCAACCACAGAAAATATAACTTCCAAACTTTCATCCAAATAAAGATCTCATAACCCATGGGATTCCCAATCATTTCCATTAAGAATAGAGAGAATGAAATGAACTATTTCTTTATTCCCCACATAAAAAATTCACGGAGTAAACACTTGCAGACAATGAAAAACAAAGATAAATAGCAAGGGTATGGCCTCCAACCTGCAACCTGTGTGATGGTAGGTCGTAGAAGGAGAGCCCACAAGTTTTGCAATCCAAATACAAACCCAAATCTCTTCCAAAACCCAATCCAGGAAATCCACCAAGAATCCAAAGCCAAAGAATGGAACCCGTGAATAGTCACAGGGAATCCATTAAAAGGAAACAAAAAACAAGAAACCCTAGAAATCCAACCAATAGGGTAATTCCATTTTGGAATATTTTTCCCATATCCTATGGTTTCCCCAAAATAAAATCCTCCAATAGGAGAATAGGGTAGGTAGGAAATACTAACATATATTATAAGTAGGTGGGATAAATATATTTTAATATCCCAAGGTATAATTACCATACCACCAAATAAATATTAGTATTTAAACTATAGCCTTATAGGAATTATTATTCAATACATTATGAACTGTAGTTATTTTTAATTAAATACTTCACCAATAGAAAACATAATTAAATAAATTAACCATTAAATAATTTATTACTTCCAATATTAAATATTAATTAATATTTAGACTATAAACAATAATCAATAATTAATTAAATAATCTTTACAAAATTATTAATTAAATAAATACTATAATTCTAGAAATCATAAATCAGATAATCAAAAGCTCAAATAGCTTAAATCAAATAATTAAAAATAAATAATACTAACTATCAAATCTCTCAACAAATAGACAAATAATCCAACGCCACATAAATAACCACGTGACAATAAAATCAACCACAACATAAATAATCCTCATACCAAAAGAGTCAATCAATACTAGCATACTCCAAAAATTGAAAGAGCCAAGCTAACAACTGACATGACCACTTGCGCCTAGTGACAACTTAAACCTAGAATATGTGAAGGGAAACCATGTCAACTCTGGAACCACATATTACCATTGGGATAAGGACATGCTTGCACCTGTGAAGCCAGGGGAGCTCGCACCTGGGAATTCCAGGAGGAATAAATGTCCAGCACCTGCAAGTCTTGCAACCACCAACAATGATATATATATATATATATATATATATATATATATAACAGATAAGTGGTAGAATTATGCAATGGCATATCCCGCTCGCAATGAGTGATGTGATATTGATTCTCCACGAAGACAGTCAAACAATAGTCAAACACATCTCATAAGCATCTCATCAAATATAATCATGAAATAGGGTTAGTATAATCATAATCAACATCAAATCCATGATCAATATAATCTTTCGATAATCTATCAAATAGTAAGCATATAGTATCCATCAAATCACCTGAATAATCATCATCTAAATCATCATAAATAGTCAAGATAAGTCTATCCCGCATCGAATAAAAGTTAACTCTAATCAAAACAAGTCAAGTCAAGGGTGGATACTATAGGGTCACCTTCATTAAGAGTCTCCAACTTATCCCATATATCCTTTCCAGATGATTTGTCAGTTAATCCCATTATTTGTTGATCAGAAAGTGCACACGAGAGGGCTTCTCTTGCTCTACAATCATTCTCAAGCTCCTTACCCAGGTTTTCTAGAGGAGGATTGCCAGATGCTAGATTATAAGGTGTGACGCCATTCTGTGTGATCTCCCAAATCTCCTTGCGAAGACATCTCAAATGAGTCTCCATCTGAATCTTTCATACTGTGTAATTTGTTCCATCAAGCCTAGGAATATCTCTTTGAAAGATAGCTTCAGATTAAATGGATGAACTTGAACTGTTAGTCGCCATAGGATCTTCCTCAAGCGATTAATCTTTCTACAGAGAGGACTGAATCTTTGATACCAATTATTAGACAGTTCAAATAACCGAAAGACAACTGAGAGAGGGGGGGTGAATCAGTTGTCACAAATTACTGGAACCATTAGCAATTAAAACTTTAATACCAAAACCCAAAACATTAATACCGGAATGCTTAAACCAAATACCGGAATAGAAGTTAAACCAATTAAGCATAAAAAATAATCACAGAATAAATACCATCCACATGACACCAAGATTTATACGTTGAAAACCCGATAAAGGGAAAAACCACGGTAGGAAGCCTACCCACAGTCAGATAATAGTTATGCAGTAAGTATGTGAATTACAATTGAGGGGCCTGCACTTGCAGGAAGGCCAATAGCCTAGAGCGCACTGCTCATCACAAAAGCAGTCTCACAGACTACATAGAAATCTAGACTACAATCCGGAGAAGAGGTTGAACTGCAAAGATAACATCTCCTATGCCTGAGTACAGTTTCGGTTAAGCTCAATACCAGAGGACTAAATCCTCTTACATAAACCCAATTCGATCTCCAATGATCGACCAAATCCTATGCATGAATGATATTACATTATTCGCACATTACATCCCTTGACCATTATCATTACCAATACCATTCCCATATTGATCTACAATGAGATCTTACATTATATATACAAACCCTCGACCATAAACAATCAGGTCAGCCACCAGACAATAAATCAATTACATAATTACAAAACATGTTGGCTTTAGACCAAACAAATAATATCCAACGCATAAGACATCCCAGAAACATATCGATAAGTCCAATCCACATGCTTTATTAAACCGGTCCATAACCTAGACCAACCGAGACCCAGTATAGGTCCACACGCTACAACAATGATCTCCATCTGCCAAGTCTTGAACATGATCACCAACAACATCCCGAAACTCCACCAAAAGATGCACCAACACCACTTATGCAATTCATCAAAGATCTTCATCAAAAGCTTTGTTGATGAAACCCTCGCCGAAACTGGAAACCAAGCTTCTAAGCAAACAGGATAGCATCTGATCACCAGACCAAAACCAACTTATTGAATATGAACATGAGTATCATGAACAAGCCAATTCCATAACCAAAACATACCGGAGTCTATCGGATCATGTCGGATCCAAACCAACTAGAAACCACTCAACCTACCGAGACTAGAAGGGTGTCGGTAAAGCATCCAAATAGCTAGTGTTGGCATCAATGACAAAACATCAATGCAACACATAATCAATTCCACCAAATGGCCAACAATTTTTTCATGTATATCATATAACAATAAGGCTTTTTAAGTGAGGTCTTATTTTTATTATAAGTTGAGCTTTTCATTAAGTTGTGGCATGTTGGGTTTAATCTTAAGAAGGAACTTTTGTTAAGGGTTCCAATTTGGTTGTTGTATACGTGAAAAGCAGCTCGATGAAATAAATATTATGAATTCGGGGCTCAGTCCACACACCAATGGGACTCTGGGTGCAAGTTATGGAGCTATATGGAATAGCTCAACTTCCCAAGGGATGTTCCATTGTTCTCTATCTCACAAGACCCCTTAAGACAATGCCTTTGCTCTCAGATCACTGAGCAAAGTGACTTAGTGATGACAATAATGAGAATGAGGGATGTTTTGATCAATCTAACATGAATGCAATCCTAAATGAGCATTATATTAACAAGTATGAATTAAACTAGCATGTATATGATGATAAGATGAAAAGATTAGCAAAAGAACTAGCCTAACATGATATACTAGCTTAATATGATTATTTATGATGATATAAATGCTTCTAAAATGTTTATTAGATTATTTCTATTCAAAGAGAGATCAAATGCTTAGTAAACTGCCTATAAGTGTGATGCTAAAGACTTGGATATCAGAATGAGGGAATGAGGGCTCTATTTATAGGAAAAGCAGGGCAATGAAGGGTCAAGATTGGATGATCTTATCAAGGGCTAGGAAAGAAAGTTATCAATCCATGCACTCAATTCTCACCAATGAAATGGTGACAATTGTCAACAAGAGATTGCTTGAGAGGAGATGCAAGAAGCATTAAATGCTTGAGAAGACCTCATGGTTACCTTAGAAGGTAAAGGTAAAGGTTAGGTTAAGAAAACCCATTGGATAAAGCTTTTACCCAAAGGATAAATTCTTGTGCAAGGGTTAAAGGAATAACCATGGTCAAAGAAATGAATGCTTGATGAGACCCTGGGGTTATATGAGGGTTGAGTTAGGCAAAAAGTCTCCAACCATGTAAGAACGTTTATTTAACCATTAATGGTTATGTAAGAGACTTAAATGGTTAAGTTGTTGAGGATATAAAGCCTTTAATGGTTATTGAAGACTTTAAGGGTTTGAGAAGTGACTTCCCTTTGTTTAGGGATGTGACAATATTTAGTAGATGGATTAGGCTAATTTAGAAGGGATTAGAAGAATTTATAAGGGGTTTAGAGAGGCAAGTGGGAGATGTAGGAGAATGCAAGTGGATGGAGGGTAATTTTATTTAAAATAAATTGCTTTATTTCAACAAAATAGATGCAAGTGGAGGATTTAAATAATTTAGATTTATTTATTTGAAGTGAACAATTTAATTAAATGTAAATTTAATTAAAAAGAGTAGAAGGGAGATTTAATTAAATAAAGTGATTTATTTAATTAAGTGATATGAAAGGCCTAGGTGAATTTAATTAAATAAGTTGAATAACTTATTTAATCAAATAGATGAATGTGGATGATTTGATTAAACTGAATAATTAAATAGATGAATGAGAATAAAATGAGCATTAAATATTCATTTAGGAAAGTGGTCATTTTTATACGTCTACAGTTGCGGCTCTCGTAGTTCCCACTAGAATTTTGGAGATATGATATTTTTCACATTGTTGTGATGCTTCTTGGAAAGTCAATAAGTGTGTCACAACAAACTGTGGACAAAAAGGTAATTGCTTATGCCTATGTTTGTATTATAATTAATTTAAGTATGTATTACCATATTTTATGAAAATTCATCTAGGATCCACCTCTTGGATCCAATAGATTAATTATGAAACTCTTTCATTTTGTTGTCAAAAATATCATGAATGTGGGCATTCATAGAGGACATGTCCAGAATCTAATCCTATAGAGGCTTCAAATAATGGGCCGCCTTGTTCATTACCTAAACAGGATAAAGGGAAAGAACCTATATAGTGGAAGACAAGGATGGATTTATCCTAGTCAAAGCTCAAAAAAATAGAAGATGGCAGAAGAGAACTCTCAAGGATAAGCAAATAGATGAGGTGTTTAACAAATTTGATGCACTAGAAGATTTAGATTTGTTTGAAGCGGTTCCTGCAGGGATTCTTATTAGCCATGAATCTTCGAGGATGGAATGAATGGTTGGTGGGAAGGACAAAGATCTTCTCATTGGACAATATGAGACTCTTGATGTTTAGATGGACATAAAATTGGATCCCATGGATTCTAGCACAATAGATCCTCTAGGAGATCCTCTGAATATAGCTAGCTCTGTTGGAGAAGATCTTACTCACATGTAGTAGAAGGAGAGCCTAGAATTGGGTAAGAGGAACTAATTTGCTTCTCAGTTTAGATTGCAGCAAAAGACCTTCACAAAGGGGCCTCTTGAGAAGATAGTGAGGGTAGGTATAAAAAAAAGAGCAAGACAAGATTAAGAGTGTTGGTGAAACCTTACCATAGAACCAAGGACTATCAATACCATTGACTCCCACTTCTCCAACCCTTAGAAATGATTGTTTTGTTTTCTCATGGAATGCAAGGGGTTTGAACAACATCCCTAGACAGAAGGTTGTTTAGGATTTAGTTAAAACTTATTCTTTTAAAGTTGTCTTTATACATGAGAATTTATTTGTTGAAGGTATGAATCGAATTGTTAACAATTTGTGGTGGAGAGGCCAATGTCAGTGTATAAATGCTCAAAGAAAATTTTGGGTGTTTTCTATCTATGGGACCCTAGTAAGATCACTCCTATTTAGTGGGCTGCAAGTAGGCCTTCATTGTCTATGATTGCTTCTAATTTTGATTCGGGTGAAAGAATCTTGTTCACTAATGTGTATGCTCTTAATGACTATCCTAGTAAATCTTGGCTCCAGTCTCATATTTGATCTATTAGAGCTTTGGTGCCCTTATTGCCATGGATTTTGGCTAGAGATTTTAATGCCATCATCATTTCAGAGGAAAAGAGAGGAAAATGGATAGAATGTCCACCCTTCTTCCTCATTATTCCATGATAATATATACTTACATAACTTGGCAGACATAAATAATTGTAATGGCTTATTTATCTGGAGCAACTAGAGATGTGGGCAAGAATCTATTTCAATAAGATTGGACAAATTTTTAGTGTCAATATACTCATTGGGTAGTAATTGGTCAATCAATTCAAATATTTTGGAGTGGAAAGGCTTTGATCATTGGCCTATCAAACTTTCAACGTCAGAGATTGGGGTTCATAATACCCCCCTTTAAGTTCAAACTTATGTAGCTGCAAGAATATTTGCTTCAAGATATTATAACTAAATGGTGGAATAAAATTAGACCCCATATGACAATAATTTATTCCTTTTTTAAGATCCTCTAATTTGTGAAGTGTTGGTTTAAGAAATGAAATAGACAATGTTTTGGAAATATTTTTTCTACTAAGTCTGAAGTTCAATACCAATTGGATGTTATATCACACAAGAATAAAGATTTTAGTTTTACTAAGGATTCCTTAAGAGAAGAAAAAGAAGCTTGGAAAGAGATAATGAAATAGGAATTGCATGAAGAGATCTTATGAAAACTTGAAAGTCCAAAATAGATCAAATGTTGAGAGAAAATACATCATATTTACAAGATTTTAAAGGATAGGAGGACAATGGAGTCAAGCTTATCAATTGTATGAGGTATAATGTTGTTTACATGTATTTGATTTAGAGCTCCATTAGTGTTGTTGAATGATTTTGTAGATTCTAGGCTAGTGGTTGGGCTAATTAAGGATTTACAACAGGTTTAAATTCAACATACACTAATAGAATGGACCCTTCTTCCTTATTATTTTAGGACTCTCATAAATTGATGGACATAAAGCATTGCAATGGATTATTTACCTAGAGAAGCTAAAGATGTGGACAATAATTTATTTCAACAAGGTTGGACAGATTTTTAGTGTCAAGCCACTTGGTGGGTAGTAATTGGTTAATCAATTCAACTATTTTGGTGTGAAAAGGCTCTGATCAAATGTTGGCCTATCAAAATTTTTGTTTTGGGGATTGGGTTCCATAGGACCCCCCTTTAAGTTTCAAATTATGTGGTTGCGAGAACCTTTGCTTCAGGATCTTATGACTGAATGGTGGAATAAAGATAGATCCCCGTATGACACGACAATGTATTATTTTGTTAAGGGCCTCCAATTTGTTTAGTACCATCTTAAGAGATGGAATAAAAAATATTTTGGAAACATTTTTGCTGCCAAGTCTAAAGCTCAGTACTAATTGAATGTTTTGATTAATTAAAAATAGGTTTTTGAAAGGAACCCGGAACCTTGTTACAAAGCAAGAGAAAGATAAAGCATGAAAAAGGCATGAAACAACAGTTCCTGGACACCCATACATAGAACAAATCCCAGTCAAAACAAAAAGGGAGCACAAGACAAAGAGATCAACACTAGACAACCCAAGGAAAGCACAAAGACAGCACCGAGACAGCATAAGGATAGCTAAATGTTTCTCATGAGTTCTTCTGCATGAACCACCATCTGCTTCATATTGATTGCAAAATTTTTCATCTCTTCTAGCTCTTTTTCCTTGATATAAACCTGCTTCTGAGTGTTGGCCCTTGATCTTTTTTCATGACCCTTCTTCTCAGTCTGATCCTTTTCATCCTCCTTGCCTTTAATATGTTCAAATTTATTAATTAGGATGTTAACATGGTCAATAGTGGCCTTAAGGATCTGGAAGTTTTTCTCCACAATCTTCTTCACAGTAAGCTCCATCCTATCCACTCTATTGACCAGATTGTTCAGGTTAGTTTCCAGACCCTTAATATCTCTGATCCCTTCCATCTCCTTCACCTTCTTCTTCGTTTCCATAATTTCACTAACCATAGCCTCAATTGCTTCAGGCTTGTTAATAGCAACCATTAATTCTTTCACGTTCTCAAAGAGAGCCTTCTCACCCACAGTAGCTTTTTTTATCATGTTGAGGTCATTCTTCAAGTCACCAATCTCTTTTGCCATTTTACTAATGACCTCACAAAAACCCTTGATGTTGTCATTACCAATGGCACCATGACAGACATTTTGATTGCCCATGTTGTTCTCCTGACCCTCATTCTGCATTCTCTGTGTGTTCAAGTTCTCCCCATGATCACCATCCAGCATTTCATCTTCCTCCTTACCCTTATTTTTGTCGGTTGTTTCAACCTCATAATCCTCATTAGAAGAAATAATAATCTTCCTTTTCACCTTGTTTATCCCCTTATTGGTCTTCTTGGTCCTTTGGGTTTTCTTACCCATTCCCTTTCTCTTCTTGCTTTTTATGAATTTATCATCAAAAGACTCATCCTCAGAGTCCGAAAGGTCAAAATCCACAGTAGTCCCCTTGCTCTTTCCCTTGGTCTTCCTCTTGTTGCTAAAATCCTCAGACTCACCCTTAGTTTCAGAATAGAGATTGAACCCACTATTCTCACTTTCAGTATCATCATCCCTAATTTGTTTGCCTTTACTAATGGGTTTCTCAATAATTTTCCCCTTCAACATCTTATAAACTAAAACCATTAAACCCTGGTGGAGGGCATGATCTCTTTGAGAATCATTTTGCGCTTCACGAATAGTATGATCCATAGAGCAGGCAAGATAGTAAGGCAGACTAACCTTGTCACCATGGCGAAAGTGATTGAGAAGCACAAAATGATGCCCATAAGCCCTCATGAATCTCTCATCCAGAGTAATATCGTTGATGGTGGCAAACAACACAAACCTCCATGGCCTGCAAATACGCTTAGGGGAATAGTAGGGATTGTCCACCTTCACCAATTTCCTTTTTTCTCCATTAGTGACAGGAAACCTATCTGCAGCCTTGTGAGACACGCTTCGGTCTCTATAAAATTTAATACCTTCTTTAACCATACCCATAGCTTTAGCAATGACATCCTCGTCCACTTGCATCATCTGGTTGCCAACAAGCACCTTACCATTCTTCCAGTTTTTTATGAAATGCTTAGTGACAGTAGGGTCTTTATCGTAGAGCCTTTCCATAAAAACATTCAAACCTCCCTCTTGAAGAATCTCCCAAACATCATTGTTTTTCTTCTAGTCCGAGCAAGAAGCTGGTTCAAACCTCTTTTTGTTACCCCCCATTTTACCCTTAATTTCCCAATTCTTGCTTTTCGCAGCTCTGTTATTTTCTCTATGATCTCTGTGGAGAAACCTAACAATTTTGTTGTTGTTATGAAGAGCCACCCAGAAACCGTGTCAAATAAATATGATATAATAAATAATAAAACAAGCCTCGCCGCCATAGTGATCAATCATAGAAAAATGAGGAAAAGGCATTAAAAATTGTGATTAGCAAAGCCACGTTGCTTCATCTGGATACGGTCCAGTTCAATTAGAGATTTCGCCTCACACTTGAGATTACTCTCACCATAAAGGGTAATGATTTTGTCAGAGCGGCAAGCCAGGTTGGTAGCCCAATCAGCACACATGTTGGCTTCTCTGTATGCATGTGTGAAAATACACATTTCAAAGGTTTTACTAATTTCCTTCGCAATTTTGATGGCATTATGTATAAACCAAGAGGGAGGGAAAACATTATTCAAGCAATTAATAATGTTCAAAGAATCACCTTCAACCCAAACTTTAGTGCAATTTGAATCTTTAGCAAGAACCAACCCATGATAAACAACAATGGCCTCAGTAACATGATTGGTTTGGTGACCTATAGGAATACATTTGATAGCTTTGCATATTCCCCCTTCATCCCTTAACACCACACCACACTCTGCATTACCAGGATTTCCCTTGGAAGCACCATTGAAGTCAATTTTCATCCATCCATGAGGGGGGCATTCCCATATCGCCTCTTCTCTAGGATTAACATATATGATGTCACTCCCCTTTATTCTCCAATTCTTGAAAATCATGTCATCACCTTGATCTTTGGGGTTCATTATTCCACCAGTGACGTAGAGGTTCTCCACCGTATGTCTTTTTATTTTCTCATAAATAATTTGAGCTTTTGACACCTTATCTCTGAACACTCTATCATTTCTTTCTTTCCAAATTCCCCAACAACTATGGGGTAAAGCAAATCTCCATAACAAATTAACTAAATTGTTCTTCGAAGGGTGGAACCATGAATTGAAAACATTTTGGACAGCTTCAGGGAAGACCCATCTAGCATTGAAGTTGTCCATACATCTAGCCCAAATATCCATAGAGAAGGGAAAATGGATAAACATGTGATTAATGGTTTCCTCATTTTGCATACAAAGATGGCAAATACTAGGCAAACAAAAACCTCTAGTTTTGAGATTGTTAGTTGTCAGAATCTTATTTTGAAGAATAGTCCAAAAAAAATAATTAATTTTGGGAATAAGTCCTTTCACCCAAGCCTTAGCCCAACAAGGACTCTCCTGACTAGAATATTGTTGAAAATAAAGAGAGGAGATAGAAAATTTACCATCGGCAGTAAGTTTCTAGATAAGTTGGTCCTCGTCATCAACCACCACCATAGAATTCATAATTTTGTTCAAATTCTCAAAGGGAAGGATCAACAGAGGATAAGTCCTTCCACTGACCTAAATTATAGTAGTCAGCCATAGTAGTACCAAATTTTTCCTTACACTGATCCTAAAACTTGCCCCAATCAGGATTGTCACTAATGGGAGAGTCTAACAACCAAGTGTCTTCCCAGAATTTAATGAAATTACCCTTCCCCACCTTCCATTTCACACCTTTGACAATTATGTCTCTAGTTCTAGTGACATTTTTCCAGATGTTGGAACCAATCAGAATATCTTCAGCCTTGAGGAAACTATGAAGGTTAGGGAGCTGTCTTTTATACTTATTATCCCATATCAGTTTCCATTCTCCCTCAGTTTTATAACCTCTCCATATCTGCTTAGCCATGAGAAACTCATTCATATCTCTGATTCTTCTAAGACCAAGTCCTCCTTTTCTTATAGGTTTGCACACCTTGTCCCATGCAATCAAATTCATTCTCTTCTTTTCCTCAACCCCAGTCCAAAGAAAGGTTCTTCAAATTTTTTCAATAGCCTCTGCAAACTTAACAAGGATTCTAAAAAGACTGATGCCATATAGAGGAATACTCTGGAGAGTAGATTTCAAAAGCTAGACCTTTCCCGCTTGACTGAGCAAAGAACCTTTCCATCCAGCTAACTTCTTATGAACTTTATCCACTAGAGCACCCCAGAAGGTATCAGGAGGCATTTGACATAAAGGGAGCCCAAGATAGGAAGCAGGGAGATTCCCAATTTGGCTACCCAAAATAATAATTGATGCTCTGCAAAAAGGATTAGAAAATCTGTTTGATGGCAACACACACAAGAGCACAAGAAACAAACGTTAGTGTTAGCAACAAAAGATTATCCTAAACAGGCATATCAAGAGAGATATTAAGCATGAAATAGAAAGCATATAAACATAGAATAAAATAGCTAATCAAGATGCTCATAGTTGCTCCTCCCTTGTTCCTCTCCTCTCCAAGTCCCAAATGAGTGTAGCTCTCAGCTTTTAGCACTAGCCATGGATGCCATATGGAGATTCAAGATAGTTGAATATGATAAGCAAATGCTATGCAAGTGTAGATAGTGATGCTATGAAAAAGCTCTATGCTAATACCAGTATAGCAACAATACTCTAATGCTTTTTTTTTTTTGCTTGAGGAGAAGGGTTAAGATTGAATGGTTTAATCAAGGGCCAAGTTTGAAAGTTGGGGATCCATGTGCACAATTGGCACCAATAAAATGGTGACAAGTGTCAACATAGGATTGGGTTGAGAGAAGAGGTTGGAGGCATTAAAGGCCTGAGAAGACCTCATGGTTATCTAGAGGATAAGGGTCAAGTCCAAATTAAGATTACCCACTGGATTAAGAGTTAATCCAAGGATAAACCTTTGTGCAAATGTTTAAGAGATAATCATGGTCAAAGCATTAATGGCCTGATGAGACCTTTGGGTTGGGTAGAGGTTGAGTCAAAACAAATGTTTTAACCATGTGGGAGGGTTTGAGGTAACCATTAATGGTTATTGGAGACTTTGGGGATTAAGTGGTTGAAGGTTGAAAGCCTTCAATGGTTATCAAAGACTTTGAGCCATTTAGTGGTTGAAGGTTGAAAGCCTTCAATGGTTATCAAAGACTTTGAGCCATTTAGTGGTTGAAGGTTGAAAGCCTTTAATGGTTATCAAAGACTTTGAGGGTTTGAGAAGTGACTTCCCTTTTGCTTAGGAATGTGACAAAGTTTAGAGAAGGGGTTAGGTTATTTAGAAGTGATTAGAAAATTCTAGAAGAGGTTTAGGCATGCAAGTGGATTTTGTAGGAAAATGCAAGTGGGAGAAATTTTGGTATTTTCAATTAAAATAAAATCATTTATTTCAATTAAATGGTGTAATTTGCATTTGGATAAATATTCAAATAAATATTAATTTATTTAAATGAGAAAAAGAAAGATAAAGCATTAAAATGCTTGAAGATTTTGAGGGAAACCATTAAAGGCTTGAAGACTTTAAGGAAAACCATTAAAGTCTTAAGAAGACTATAGAAGGAAGCCATCAAGTTTGAAGACTTTAAAGCCATCAAGTTTGAATACTTTAAGGGAAACCATTAAAGGTTTCAAGTGGGTGAGGATAAATAGGATTTTAAATAAATAATTTATTTAAAATAGTTGTGCAACTTGCTTTTGTAGGAAAATACAAGTGGGTGGAGGATAAAGGTGATTTAAATAAATTATTTATTTAAAATAATTGTGCAACTTGCATTTGTAGGAAAATACAAGTGGGTGGAGGATAAAGGTGATTTAAATAAATTATTTATTTAAAATAATTGTGCAACTTGCTTTTGTAGGAAAATACAAGTGGGTGGAGGATAAAGGTGATTTAAATAAATTATTTATTTAAAATAATTGTGCAACTTACTTTTGTAGGAAAATACAAGTGGGTAGAGGATAAAGGTGATTTAAATAAATGTTAATTTATTTAAATGTGAGAGGTGGGATTTTGGGGGATTTAAATAAATATTAATTTATTTAAATGTGAGAGAAGATTTAATTAAACAAATATGATTTATTTATTTAATTAATGGTCTGAATTTGGTTAAGTGAATTAAATCAAATAAATTGAATAATTTATTTAATTAATAGGAGAAGAGGGTTAAGATGAATTAATTAAATATTAATTTAATTAATTCATTAATTGATGGTTAAATAATCAAATAAATACTAAGTATTCATTTAATTAAGTGGACAGATTTATGTGACTACAATAATGATCTTTTTCTGTCTTCTCTCTGGAGTGTTTATGAAATAAACAAAACTTTTAGACCAGTTAATCAGTTGACCAGTTGCACTCCCATATCTATCCAAA
This sequence comes from Cryptomeria japonica, assembly GCF_030272615.1. Classification (NCBI taxonomy): domain Eukaryota; kingdom Viridiplantae; phylum Streptophyta; class Pinopsida; order Cupressales; family Cupressaceae; genus Cryptomeria; species Cryptomeria japonica. The sequence continues at coordinate 860,984,124 of NC_081407.1, forward strand.
GCTTTCTTTAAGCTTCTAGAATCTTTCACAAAATAATTCCCCATAATAATTGAATCGTCCACAAATTGCTGATGAGAACACACTTGGTCAGCTGATGAAGGTTTAAGCCCTCTAAACTCTCCCTTCTCAACAAGTTTTCCAATAAATCTGCCCAAGTATTCTACCATGATTATGAAAAGAATAGGGGAGAGAGGATCCCCTTGTCTGAGACCCCTGGAGGACTTGAAAAAGGGTGAGGGAGACCCATTGACCAACATAGAAAAAGAAGCAGAGAAAACCAGTTGCATGATAAGACTAATGCTTCTTGAAAAAATCCAAAGGCAAAAAGAACAATCTGCATAAAGCCCCAGTCAACTCTATCGTAGGCTTTAGATAAGTGAAGCTTCAGAAGGAAACCTTATTTTTTAGCCCTAGAAAGAGAATGAATGTTCTCATGGACCATGATTATCGAGTCCAAAATTTGTCTCCCAGGGACAAACCCACTTTGTTGGGGAGATATGATCAAGGGGAGAAAAGTCATAATTCTAGAGGTCAAGACTTTAGAGATAATCTTGTACAGAGAATTGCAGAGGCTGATAGGTCTAAAAAGATCCATGGAGTTAGCTCCCATCTTCTTGGGAATAAGAGCAATGAAAGTACCATTCAATTCTTTCAAAATTCTCCTAGCACCAAATAATTCTTTCACAGCACTGGAAAAAACCTTTCCAACAATATGCCAATACATTTGGAAAAAGAACATAGGGAAGCCATCCGGGCCTAGGGCCTTATTACCTTCAAAAGAGTTGATAGCTTTCAAACTCTCATCATTAGTTGGGATAGCAGTAATATAGGAGTTTTGGTTAGCATCTAAGATAGAAAGGATGCAATCCAAAATATCCCTTTGAGCTTGAAGGTCCAGGTTCTGATCCTTAGTCAAAAGATTGGAGAAGAACTCCAGGGAAGCTTTCCTAATTGAATCTTCATCATCAATAATTCTGCCATTGACTTTAAGCTCAGAAATCTTGTTGATAGCCTTGTGATTCAAAGTGGACATATGAAAGTATTTGGTGTTTCTACCCCCCTCCTTCAGCCATATATTTCTCGATCTTTGTCTCTAGAAAGTTTTTTCTTTGGCTATGATATCATGATATTTCATAAGAATCTCATCTTCAGCCTCTCTAGAAACATTATTGTAGCCATTATTTTGAATCTCATCTTGGATATCTTTCAGATCTAAGAGAATGGTAGCTTTGGAGACAAAATTGTTCCCAAAGGAGTCCTTATTCCATCTTTTAACATTGTCTTTCACAAACTTCAACTTTTTGACCACCTTATACATAGCATTTCCTTCAACTCTAACTTGTCACTAATCCTTGATTTTGCTTTCAAGGTCCAGGTGTTTGGTCTACATTCTTTCAAATCTATAATGGAAATGTCTCCTTCCCTACTTGGGATCAGCATTAAAAGATATGGAATAATGATCCGACCTGGCCCTGATATGAGCAGATAAAGAACAAAAGTAGGAATTAAACCAATCATGAGAGATTAAATCTCTATCAAGCCTAACCTGAATTAAGTCTTCACAACTCCTTCTGTTGGTCCAAGTGTATTTAACCCCTTGCAAGTCTAGATCATGGAGAGCATGGTTATTAATGAACTCCATCAAGTCCAATCTGTTGTCCAGATTGGTTTGGCTCCCTCCCTTCTTCTCATATTCTCTCAAAGGGATATTTAAATCCCCCATGATAATCCAGCTATCTTCAACAAACTTACTTCTAATCGAGGATAGGTTTCTCTAGAAAACACTTCTACCAGCTTTGGTGTTAGGGGCATACACATTAGTCAAGACCCATGAAGTACCATCTTTCAAATGCTTAAATCTAATACAAGCCATATTGTTATTTTGAATCAACACCTCTCCCTTAACATTATTATTATTCCAAAAAGTAGCTATACCCCCAGAAGCCCCTTCAGAACTACCACCACTAACTCCCCCATTACTAAACATTTTTAGACATTCGACCCTCTTCCTAGACATTTTAGTTTCCTGAATCATAATAACATCCAGGTTTTTGTCTCTACTCATACTTTTTATTAAATCTTGTTTATGAGGATTATCCAATCCTCGTATATTCCAGGAAATAATCTTCATTATTATTTGGAAATACCTACTTCAAAGATGGTTCTTTGAGTACCATCTGCTAGATTCTTGTTGGTTTTCATGGTCCTCTTCTTTGCATTTTAATATCTTCCAGGTGATGTGTCTTGAGCCCCCACATCCCCTAGTCTACTTATTGTGTTTTTGGTAGTCAGATGGTTGTTATTATTATTTTTATTTTTTTTGTTCTTGCCCTTTCTATTATCCTCCAATATTTTGACCTCCTCCTAATTTGTCCCACTCCTTCTCAGAGCCTTGTTTATGTCTTCTTCATTTCCCCATATTGGAGCATTTTCCTCTGGGAAAGTCGACTTGACTTGGGCCGGTGAAACTAGAGATATCTTTGAGAGTCCTTGCTCTAGGATATTATCATGTTGAGCATCTTGAAACCAGTTTACTCCATTTTCTGACCCAGAAGAAATTTCTTCTGAGTTAGGAACATCTCCCTCCTCCTTATTGTCCTTGGTTTGACTATCTCCCTTATCCATCTAACTACTTTGCCACTTTTCACTCTCAGCTATATTATAATCTGATGTTGTTGGAATTACATTAAGTTTGTTGGTATGATGATATTGAGAAGGTTGTTGGAGATTGATGATATAATTGATAAAGGATGATTATTGTCTTAATGATATTATTTTGTCATTGATGTCAAGCAATTGATTTTCTAAATTAGTATGATGTTGCCATATCTTAAAGAGTATGTTTTGATGAGTATAAAGATGTCGGTAAGTGACACAGAAAGAATGTGAAAATGAAGAGTAATAAGTTATTCAATGGGCAATTATTACCGAGTTAGACAGTGATGAGATTATGATATTTTGATTGTTTTGATATCCTATATATGTGTATTCGAAGACTGAATAAGAAGGAGAAAAGATTTCATGCAACAGAATGAGTAAAGGTTTGATACTGTTCTATTTTACCGAGCAAGGAGCTAGTCGGTAAACACCAAGGTTATCAGTGTCGGTTAAAGAAGAAAGAAGTTACCGAGTGTTATCAGCAAGCAAAACTACCGAGACGAATACAGAATGTCTACCGAGCAGTAACAGAATGCATTGGATGAATAAATACATTATTAAATGAAGGATGCCAATGAGCTGGAGATTTTTAGAAGATTGGAATGTCATGCAAGAAGTTTGTTAAGGATCAATGGCAATGAAAATTCAAGAGTTAGATCTACAGCATAGATTGAACGGTCATAACCGAGCACAAGTACCAAGGAAGGAATACAAGTTTCAAGGCAAGATAAAACATTTTTCAGTTCGAAGGATTCAATGAACCTAGTCAAGTTTGAAGATCTGATTGCTAAGATTAATCATGGGAAATGTGATTAAGGAGATTAAGCGGTTAGGAATTGCTTATAAATAAAGAAAAGTTGTTGAACAATGTATGCGGGCAAATAGAAGAGCACTGATACTGTAGAGGTGATTACCGAGTACATAAGATTGAAGATCTGATTGAAGAACTGATTGAGGAGACCAACAAGGAGGAAGATAAGTCTTGTGACAAGATTATTTTGACCACATAGAGTCTACTTTAACATTTCAGATGTGAAGTTGCAGATATATTTTATTACTGTTATTTATTTTTGTAAGTGACAGGAAATCTCTTAACCGAGTGGACCTAACAGTCTTATTTGTAAATCCTCTAGCAAGGTAACATTCTGAATGAGTGTTTGAAATCCTTTGACAAGGTCACTTCTAACAAAGTGCAAGATTCTGATAAATCTAAGGGAAATCCCTTGACCGGGTCACATCTAGCAATGTGTTTATGTAATCTTTAACAGGATTGGCTTTTAATCGAGCATACTCTAGAAGAGTATATTTTCTTAGTGGGTTTGAAATCCCACAGTGGTTTTTCCCTATTTGGGTTTCCACATTAAATATGTTGTTAAATGTGTTTTGATGTTTCAAGTTTATCTATTTATGAGTTTGAATGATTTACAGTCATAGTTGCATATCAAGTAAGTTCTACCGAGGTTGAATTTGACGAATAGTTTGAATTGTATGTTTATCTGATTCACCCCCCCCCCCCCCTCTCATCTAACTAAGTCCTTTTGGTCATTTAGGTAGTTGCATTGTGAGTTCTTATCTCCATCATTAGAATCCTTTCCCCTTTTCTCTTGCTGGGAAATCTTATCTTCCACTCCATCCACCGTCTCATTTCTTGATTCCCTGGCTAATTCATCCTCATTTCTTCCAATCCGGGACTATTTCTCCTGATCCGAACCTTCAGAAGGAAGAGCCTTCAAAGGTTTTTCTATATTATTATCTGGGTTCATTTCTACCTTTTTCCAAACCTTGGTTTGGTATTGAGGTTTGAAAACTTTGTTTGGGCATTTTTTAGCCCAATGCCCAACTCTCTTACAGTGAAAACATACAAAGGGAATAGATTCATTAACTATTTTTTGCATCCATTTACCAAGTTTTGAATCTATCTCTATCTCCTCTAGCATATCCGTATCAGGCCCAACCCCTACGCAGATTCTGGCATAAATGAGTCTTCTTCTGGACGTCGTTACCGAGTCAATGGAGAGAAGCTCCCCGAAAGCATTAGCTATCCCAGCAAACACATCTTCCTCCTAATATTCCATTGGAAGACCTAGAAGCTTTATCCAAACAGGCACTTGGACCACAAACTCATCATCCTGACCTGAGTTAGGGTACCATGTCTGGATATACATTATGTATTTACCTATCATCCAGGTTCCATTGCAGAGGATTTGTCTGCGGTCTTCCTCACATGAGAAGGAAAAGGAGATACATCCTTTATTCATAGCTACCACATCCACCTAGCCTTTTAGATTCCATTTTCTCTTCACGGATCCACAAACAACCTCAATATTAGGTCTCACCCCAAAGAATTTGCCTATCAGGGTGCTTTCCATTCGAGTAATATTTAGATCTATAATTTGATTAGGAATAGATATGGCGTACTTTCCCTGAGAAATATTCGAGATATTTTCAATAGGAGGCAAATTCGACTTACCTTTAGGTTTGATTCCAAATAGAGAAGACCATTTACCGATATTCTCAAGCTTAGATCCATGTGATTTGGGACCCCCACCTGGGTCCCTCAAATCCAAAGGGGAATTGGGTTCCAAACCATCTGATCCCTTCCCCTCCAAAGGGCTAGAGAATTTGCTTGCTACCTGTTGTCCTGATGTTGCTCCAGGTCTCCCACCCAAAACATTTGAATTTTGGACTTGACCATTCCCCTTGTCCCCTCCACTCTGCTCCATCTCCTGCTAATAAAGTACAATCATTAAAGCCTTTCTTAAGGTCTTTTTCAGTACTAATTGAATGTTGTCTCACACATGATTAAAGATTTTTGTTTTTCTTAGGATTCCTGAAGAGAAGAGTAGGAAGCTTGGAAAGAGCTAATGAAATAGGAATTGTATGAAGAGATATTCTGGAAACAAAATTCTAGAGTAGGAAACAGAATGAGGATACAGAAAACAGTGAAGCTGAGGAGGAAATGGAGATGGAGAATTGGCTAGAGAAAGATCCGATCAAAGGGGACCTGAAACACTTAGAGGATGTTATCAAAACTCTGAAAGAGCAGGCGGAGGAGGACAAAGACAACATCAACACCCGGATCGCCCGTAATGAGAAGGCTCTGAAAGGCCTCATGAACCACAACCTCCAGTCCTTAAAGTTTCTTCCCAGAATATGAACGCTTTGGTGGATCATTTGGAAAGGAAAAATCAGGATAAGAACCTGGTAATTATAGAAGATGCTCCAACCTCCAGCCCTACCCACCAGAATCCTAGACGCAGAACTAGGCAGACCACCACTGGGAAGGACACCAAAATGAAAGAGAGCCAGCTGGGACAGGAAAACAACGACCTGAGGGAAGTGGCCAATTTCTTGTTGGCCTCTTGTTGTCCCTTTCTCTGCTGCTGGTTTTTTTGCTGGTCTTTTGCAGCTGTCTTGTTTTGTTTCCTTCTTGGCTATCTATCGATTGTAATCGGGTTTCGGGTCCCTTAAAACCTGTTTTTACTTAATCAAAAACAAAATTCTAGAGTAGAGTAGTTACAAGAAGGTGACAAAAATGTAACCTTATTTTTTAATTTTGTCAAGGCTAGAAGAAATGGGAACATGATCTCTTGTATTATTTCTTCTCAAGGGACCTAGTTTACCTCCTTTGGAGATATTTCAAGGGGGGTCATTTGATATTTCTTTATAAGAACCCTCTCCAAGTGGATTCTTGTAAATACACATTTTATGCCTTGTTTGTGTTTGTTTTGATTAATGAATGTGGTATATTTGCAATGTTTGATATGACAATATAATGCAGCAAATAAAAGGTATTGCAATAATAATTTTTCCAACTCGAAACTAAAATTGAATTGAAAATACACAGCTGAAAATTTGAGAATTTTATACCAGCTTGAATACTCTGAATTTTCACAATATAATGATGACCCAGTTCATTAAATAATCCCTATTATCTAAAACAATAATACCCAGAAAATCTAGGAGTTACAATTAATGAACTCATTGGTAACGCATGCCTTGAAACCCTTTAAAAGTATGAATATTAGCAACAGATGAATTCTTAAACAAACAAATGCTTGTAATCTGATTTATAATTGCAGCATTAATATATTTAGGATCTGCAGCTAATAAAACTTCAAACCCTCATCCAAAATATTCAAAAATTCACCAATTAAGCTTGAATATGACCACTGTATGTAGCCAACCCTTAAAGCAATCTTCAACTGATATTTCATAGCCTCGGTATGCTAACAATGAAGAGTGAACATTCTCCATAGTCTGGAAATGATTGAAAATCTCCAGAAATCCTTGGTCTCTACAAGTCCCAAAAGCAAAGACAAATGATCATCAATAATGAGTTTGATTTGCTTTTTGAAACCTTTTATATCATCTCAACTCTTAAGTGCCTTTAATCCCCTTTCGAAATCCACTTTTAGGTTTTTCATAAAACTTTATAATAAGTCTTTGAACTTGGGCTCTCATATTCATGAATAATAAATGCACTTTAATATCATTTAAAATAATATAACTTGTGTACACATTAACTTTATGAAATACTTTAATATTTTGACCTCCAAAATATAATCCATTAATTGCAATTTAAGTCACTTAAATGAAGGGTCATGGCCCCATTGAATATAAAGTGACTTTTTAATTTTATAATATGCTTTTAATGATTAATTATTAATAAAGTATTACTTTATAAACAATTAAAATAACATAACTCCATAAATACTCAGTATTTCTCGATTTCGTTTGAACCAGGGAGTTGATCACTACATCCACTATGCATCCATCTGCATTTACTAACAATAGTAAGGGTCCCTCTTGATCAACCATTGACTAAGTGTGTGAAACTGAGTCAAACAAAGGCCAATTCTGAACCAAACTAAGTTTCGGAGAAGAGAACACTCTGCCAACTAGCCACTAGGACCCTCCAACCATTTGCTTTAGCCTACGAGGGCCAAAATAATAGGCTTAATCATCAAGACAAGAACGAGCTAAAAAGGGGACATTACAGTCAACCATCACTAAAATTGCTTGTCCACAAGCAATCTCCACTGCTCAAAGAAAACTCTCTGAAGGATCACTCCACTTGGGTCCCAAGGGAAGAACTGTGTAATGTCCCTAATATCACCAACCAACTCCTATAACACCAACACCAATAGCACTGACAATACCTGTCAAACCAAATCAATCTTAACCGTAGGTGTCACCAGAGCGTAAACCTCATGAGGAAGAAACTCGGAGTGCAGACAAAATTTGCTTCCCAACTCTACGTAGAGCAAGTTGCGAACAATCCACGCCATGTACATGTTGCAACTCTTAACAGTAAACTATGTCTAGAACCTTGATGCCCAAGAACTGCTTGAACTCATTTTAAAACTTGACTGGAAAAATAGTGTAGCTTAAGAAGAGAATGAGTGTTGGACACTCAAATATCAACTATGTGAGCTCAATAAAAATTTAATTCAAACCCTAGTAGGATGGCAGGAAACCGCCCCGATACTACAGTAAGAAACCTCTCCAGGTGGATTCTTGTAAATGCATATTTTCTGCCTTGTTTGTGTTTGTTTTTATGAATGAATGTGGTATATTTGCAATGTTTGATATGACATTATAATGTAGCAAATAAAAGATATTGCAATAATAATTTTTCCAACTCAAAACTGAAATTGAATTGAAAATATATAGCTGAAAATTCTAGATTTTTATACCAACTTGAATACTCTGAATTTTCACAATATAATGGCAACCCGGTTCATTAAATAACCCCTATTATCTAAAACAACAATACCTAGAAAATCTAGGAGTTACAATTAATGAAATCACATGTAATGCATGCCTTGAAACCCTTTGAAAGTATGAATATCAACAATGGATGAATTCTTCAACAAACAAATGCTTGTAATCTGATTTATAATTGTAGCATTAATATTTAGGATCTGTAGTTGATAAACCTTCAAACACATGGTCAAACCCTCGTCCAAAATCTTCAAAACTTCACCAATTAAGCTTGAATATGACCACTATATGTAGCAAACCCTTAAAGGAATCTTCAGCTGATATTTCACAACCTCAGTATGCTGACAATGAAGAGTGAACGTTCTCCAAAGTCTGGAAATGATCGAAAATCTGCAAAAACTCTTGGTCTCTCACAAATCCCAAAAGCAAAGACAAAAGATCATCAATAATGAGTTTAATTTTCTTTTTGAAACCTTTTATATCATCTCAACTCTTAAGTGCCTTTAATCCCCTTTTGAAATCCACTTTTAGGTTTTCATAAAACTTTATAATAAGTCTTCAAACTTGGGCTCTCATATTCATGAATAATAAATGCACTTTAATATCATTTAAAATAATATAGCTTGTGTGCACATTAACTTTATGAAATACTTTAATATTTTGGCCTCCAAAATATAATCAATTAATTGCACTTTAAGTCACTGAAATGAAGGTTCATGGCCCCATTGAATATAAAGTGACTTTTTAACTTTATAATATGCCTTTAATGATTAATTATTAATAAAGTATTACTTTATTAATAATTAAAATGGCATGACTCCATAAATACTCATTATTTATCGATTTCATCTGAACCAGGGAGTCGACCTCTGCATCCACTACGCATCCATCTACCTTACTAAAAATAGTAAGGGTCCCTCTTGATCAACCACTGACTTGCTATAAATAGAAAGTGTGTGAAACTGAGTCAAACGAAGGCCAATTATGAACCAAACCAAGTTCCAAAGAGGAGAACACTTTGCCAACTGCCCACTAGGACCCTTTAACCATCTGCTTTAGATTACAAGGGCCAAAATAATAAGCTAAATCATCAAGACAAGAACAAACTAAAAAGGGGACATTACATTCTCCAATCTATTATTAGAAGACTCGATGCTGGTGTTGGAGGAGGAGAACATTGTATTGGATTACATTCCTACTATGATGACTAATGAAATGAATGATAAGTTGATGAAGTAGGTTTATTACTTTCAATGAAATTAAAGAGACTATATTTTAGATGAGAAAGGGAAATCCCTTGGTCCAAATGGATTCCTAGTGGAATTCTTTCAGGAGTTTTGGGAGAGTCTCAAGATGGATTTATTGGAAGTAGTGTAGGAATCTTAGAGAAATAAGCAGATGTTAAAAGCTAAGAATGCTACTTTTTTAGCACTTATTCCTAAGTGAGAAGGCTTTAGATCTTTGGATTTATTGAGACCCATTTCTTTTTGCAACATCGCATATAAGATCATATCAAAGGTGATTGAAGAAAGACTCAAAGAATAGCTTGACTTAGTTATCCTAGAGGAAAGGGATGGTTTTGTGATCGGTAGACAAATTCTTGATGGAGTGGTCATTACCAATGAGGTTATCCATTCCATAGAGAGATCTAAGGAAAAGGCTATGTTCATTAAGCTTGATATGGCTAAAGCTTATGATAAGGTCAAAATGGCCTTTCTTCAAAAGTTGCTTCTTGCTTTCGGTTTTGGAGAGCATTGGGTTAATTGGGTGATGAGTCGTGTCACTTATATGTCCTTCTCTATGTTGATTAATAGTGAGCTTCCTTCTCTTCTCAGGGAATCACGAGATCTCCAGCAAGGAGATCCTTTATCCCCTTGTTCATTATTATGGTCGAGGGTCTTGAAAGGTTCTTAAAATCTCAGGTGAATCAAGGTAATATTTAAGGGTAGAATTGGGGCAATAATTTACTCCCCCTCTTCTTATTTGTAGTTTGTGGATTTACAATTCCCCTCTAGTATGCTTTTTGGTGCTTGTACGCAACTTGGTTTTATGCCCATGGATTGCATCTCTTGCAATTTGGATGTAGATCATTTTTTGGTGCTTGATCTTTCTCTAGAATCTTCATTGTTGTTGTGTATGTGATTTAAAGTATTTATCTTAAGCTTTATTTAGATGTATGTCTTGTGATCATTCTAGACTAGTGATGTGATTGAATTGCTTTGTGGTGATTTGATTATGTTGTTGCATTGAGATCAATGCTTTCTTATGTGTTCTTGGTTGTGAGAACCATTGCATGAATGATTTGGATACCTGACTCATTAGATGGTTGCTAGAGCATGAGCTAGACCTATTGTACTTGATTATTAAGATAAACCGATGTTGTGATCCATAATTTCCATAAGAGATATGTGGATATAAATGTTGATTTGAGTAATGAATAGAATGAGAAAAGTGATGTTAACTAGATTAGTTGATTAAAAGTAATGAATCATATTTTATGTTATTTAAATTTGATGAAATATCATGTTACTAACAATATTATGATGTTGACCCCATTCAAGGAATACTTATATGCTCATGAATATAGAGAAATAGTATTCATGATGTTGTTTAATCCAGTTAATTAGATGAAATTATTATTATGGAGTTTAATTGATATTTAGGTGTGAAAGGGATGATATTGTATCATTTGATTATATGAGAATGCATACGATGTTAAAATCCCCTTCAATGAGTTTAGTTATTTTGATTATTTATATATGCACGAGCAGATACACTTGAAGTGTAAATAGTTTAGTGAGTACAGGTACAAGGCATCGACTCCACCCGGCTTCACAAGTTTGAGCATGCCCATATCCCTAATGGTGGTTAACATGAGATAGCACACTGGCCAAATACTTGAGCCAAAGCATGTTGTCCCTTGATTAGGGTAATTCCATTTGATTTTATTATCTTATTATTTTGAGCCCTGACTACTAAAGTTGGTAGCTTTCATAAACCTAGTCATTATGTTGAGTCAGCATGTAATGATTGTTTGTGCATAGCCAATCAGTTGCATTTGTCACTATTGCAATGCTTACAGTAATGATATTTAATTGTTATAGTGGTGATTTAATATTCAAATGCTAAAATGGCTTATTGTGTTTGATTGAATGAGAATTAAGTGATTTATTATTGGTGTCATTTGGAAGTATTTGATAATTGGATTTTAAATTATCATTTTATTATTATTATATTCCTCACAAAAAGTGATATTTTCTTTGGTTATTGAGTTCATTTTTGAACGCTTTGTGTATTTTTCATGTCCTCTCAAAAGCCTCTTCATGGACAAATGGTGTTGTTGAGCTTGGATTATTTTGGAGGAGAAATTTTATGGGTGCGATGTTGAATGAGTTGAGTTTGGGGAGTCTTGAAGCTTTCCAAATCTTGTGAGCATTGGTGAAGTGTGTAGACTGCAATTTGTGATCGTGAGTTTCTTCAATCTTGAGGTAGGCTCTCTCCATTTCGTTCTTGTTATTCAATTTGATCCTTATCGAATGTTTATGATGCATTAGGATATAACTTGTTATCATTTTGTGTTTGTGTTTTTAATCTCTTATGTGTTTAATTGTTGTATTTGTACGAGTGTTGGGATTTTGGTGTTAAAATGGGGTGTTCTTGGGAAAATATTGCCCATTTTTCTTGGGAATCCTTGTATGGATGTTGTGTTTTTGTTTTTATGATGTCATGAGGTATATCTCAAATGGTGTGGTCTCCAATTTGGTCTCCTATGTCTTATTTTTGTCAAACGTGATGCCCTAGTTGGCTTTTCGGGGTAGAATTACGCATCTACACCTAGAATTACAAAACTAATGTTAGGATTATGAAATTGCATCTTATATTCATGCAATTACTAGAATAATCATATAATTTGTAAAATAATTACGTAATTGATCCTAGATTCATCCAATTGTCTGTCACTTCAAGTTGATTTTGGGTTTTAGCCTTCTTTGTTGCCTTGATTAAATTTTTTTTCCAATTTGCCTTGATTCTTGGGTCTGAATAGCCTTGAGTGAGATGAATTGAAAGTTCATGGTATTCTTATATGATATTTCATAGAGTATTGCACTTGTACATGTGGATTGGGATTAATCTATGGTTGAATTCATGATTTGGAGACCTTTAGGTCACTCCTTAAGTAATGGCATTGTTATGCATTGTTTATGTGATCTCTTGAGATGTTATTATGATGATTAGTATATGTATCTATGCATTTTCTCATTCATTTATGAACCTCGAGCGTGGATGTTATAGTAAGTTTTATTTGCATTGAAGGTGCCATTGATACTTGACCCGTGCCTTCCTAGGTGTAATGAAATATTGCTCTTGCTATGAGAAAGTGTTATGAATACTTGAGTACTTATGGTAAACTTGGAATAGATGCTTTAAATCTTCTTATGTGATTGAATTTTATTGTGGGGTCAAGTGGATTCGTTCTCTTGGTAGCATGACCAATTGAGTATGCCTTGTATATGGTTGATATGACATTGTGTAAAAGACATATTTGATGTTGTTGAGAATATGGAAAGTGAATCATTATATTGTGTTTTTTGATCCTAATTCAATTGAATGGGATGAGCCTAGGTTAAGTACTAAAGTGAGTTTAGGGAGTGGATCCCAATTGTGTCCCCGACTCGTAAGTGGTACACTTGGTAATCTGATTGAGGAGTTTTGTAATTAAGTGATATCATAATTGTAAGAATTGTCTATGGAGATAGCCACACAGTATCTAGAGGCCTATCGAATATCACAATAATAAGAGATAATAATAGAGACAATAACAAACTATATTCTCATCAATGATGCAATAAGTTAGATAGGACAAATGTACATAGGAGACCCCTTGGTTATATAGCCAAGTTGAGTGAATGAGATAATGACAAGTGTCATTGACTCATGACATGATAAGTAGAGTGAAAAGATATCAGTCCACCTAAGATGGAAAAGTGATCACATGATAACACTACTAAAGGTGGATCACCCACCAAAGGTGGAAAAGTGCAACCACGAAAGTTGGATATGATAATGTGATAAAATGATATGTCCACCTAAAGTGGAGATCCTCCTGCTACTCCTATGCAATTACCTGAGTAAGCTTAAGTAAAGTGTAATTAGGACCAAGGAAAGAATAAACCAAGGCAAAATGACTTAATTACACCAACACCCCTCTTAAGTGAAACTTAGGGGAATGTCGACTTGATGTAATAAAGCAAAATGGGTCCCAACAACTAGGACATGATAGGTACCCATGTACAAATACAATGCAATCTCTCAGAAATGAAGAAAGGGAGAAAACCCAATGGGAAAAAAATTCCCCCCAAAAGAGAAATGAAAAGACAAAAGAACTCTCAAAAAAGAATGAAAAGGACAAAACCCCATGTGACGAAAAATTCACCCCATAAGAAAGAAGAAGAGAGACTAGGTAACCCCCTATCAATGTAGAATGTGCACCTGTTGGCATTATTGTCATTGATGTCAACAAGTGTTGCATAGATGCCAAGAGGATGTAGATAAACAAGTGTTGCAGGCTGGAGAAGTGATCATATTGAGATAACTTAGCTAACCAAGTTTTGTGCAGGTGATATTTGCTCTTGTGGTTTGATCAGAATAAGTCAGGCCGATGTTGGGTCGTGAGGAGTCTCTTTTGTGTTTTCTCGAATCGGGATACCAATGTTGAATACCAAAGCAGAGCCACACATCAAAATAGCCAATAAAGGCGGCGCAACAAGTTTGTGTTATGCCGATAGAGTAAACTACTCCGATATCATTGTATCGAAATAGATATGGCGACCAGGAAACCGAGGATACCTATCGGAATAACTATTGAAGGCGGAATGACAAATTCTTACAATGGTGATAGTGTAAGCTATTCCAATAGAGGAAAATGAAGAGAAAACCCCTTGGTAAGTTTATCGAAATAACATATGTTGATATGCTGAAGGACTGTGGAGTTGTGATTTTGGAATAGCTATGTCGATGCTTGTTCATGTTGGGTCATCAGAATAAGTTTATATTTACAGGTTAGTGTCCATATGTTAGTCAGATGGTGTTGGTTGTTCCAATGAGTTTGCATTTTCGCTTGACCTATGCCGATGAATTTTGTTAACATGGAGTTTGAGTTTCATAATACCTATGTCGATAAGGGAGGTTGACAGTATGTCATCGGCTAACATGTTTTTCCTATGTCAATAGTTATGATAATTCCGATATGTGGTCGTTTGGCTTGGAGATTCTTCATTTGAGATAGCTTATGGCGATAAGTGAAATCAAAATTGAGGTTTTCATCGAAGTAACTCATGCCGATGAAAGGGAGCAAAGGCATCACAAGGTCATCAAGATAAGTTGTGAAGGCAGAGTAGATGTGAGATGTTAGCCCGACAGTTAAAGCTATACCAATAGAGCTTTGAGGAATTGTATTGGAATGAGTCAACCTGATGCATGTAACATGTTTTTAGAGCGTATAACACAAAGGTTAGTCATAGTATGGAGTTTAACTGATCTGTGCAGCCCGATTGTCCACATGGAATTTGACATGTCTTGACCAAGTGACCTAAATGAAGAATATGAAGACATGTGGCTCCTTGGTGGATAGAACAAATCAATTATGTAGAAGTCGGTGATGATGAAGATTGTTGTCGATTCTTTCAGGGTAGGTCAACAAAGGATGGTGATCTCATTAATGGCGAACCTATTGCAGTTGGTTGATGGGCTCAAGGTGATTGAAAGAGGTAGGATCAGATTTGATGAACAGATCAAGCTTGCTAAAAATAGCAACTTAGTACAAATAGTGGTTAGAAGAAAGTTTTGGGTGCATTTACTACATATGAAAAAAATATGAGATCATATTTAGGATAGAGAATAAAATCTCCAGAGTTATAGATCTCCAAGACAACTGACTTGAAGAAAATATTTAAGTTTGCAGAAAAAGAAAAATATGATGTGTACAGAGTCGATCTATTCTAGCAGGGTTATAAATGAGATTGGACATTGATTGGTGTGCTTGTCGAGATAGAGATTAAGGTGAAATTATACATATCTCAACAAGTCAAAAAAAAGGTGTGAAGAGATGAGAGTGTAGACAAAGAGAGTTAGAGAGAGAAAGAAGTTGCAAAAACAGAGTAGTGAGGGCAGTTGTAGAAGCAGAAGATTGAGAATAGAGTAATCTAAGGTTAAGAAGAGGCAAAGAGAAGAAGACAATCAGACAGAGGGAGAAGAAAGAAACGAAGGAAGAATACCAGCATGTAGATAAATCCTTACTGAAAGTGTGAAAAATTTGTAAGTTTTACAAAACACATTTGTAACAAGGTTTTATCATGGCATTGTAACAATTGAATATTATTATATTTCTCTTAGTGGGTGCTTAGAGCAGGGGTAAGTGCTCCTTTGATTAGGTGCTCATAAAACTAGGGGTTGATGCTCCTTGAGTTGGTTCTTAGAATATCAGGGGTAGGTGCTCCTTTGAGTAGGTGCTCATAAAACAAGGGGTTGGTGCTCCTTGAGTTGGTGCTCAGAATATCAAGGGTTGGTGCTCCTTGGGTTGCTTCCCTAAAACATATTGTAAACTGTTATTTACTGTGAGGCTGGATTGGAGTAGAAGACTACAATAGTTATTCTCACCGAGGTTTTTCCCACATCAGGTTTTCCTCATACATCTGGTGTTATGTGATGTTCTCTTGTGTGTGTGTGTTTATGTTTGCATTACATTCTTAAAATTTGCACACTGAACTTAAAGTTTTGAAATACACTGATTCACCCCCCCCTCTTAGTGTCCATTTGTGTCAAACAACATTCCTCCCCTTAGGAAGAAACAAAACCAAACATGTATATATGAAGTCTCCCCAATCCTAAAATCAAGATGTAGGAAGAAAAATCAAGATGTATGAAGTCTTTGAAAAGCTACTCCAAGTGTCCCCATCTCAATGTTGAATGTTTCCCCTTCCAAATCAAGTGTACTAGACCACACTACTGAAAAAGGCAATCCAGGATCTAGTGAAGATGAATGTAGAACACGATCCAAAGACTCAAGTGTCTCCTCTAAAGATAAAGAGACCTCCTCCAAATGTTGTACATAAGTATCCACAATCACATCAAACTTGAAAGAATGATCATGTAAAGAATGAACAAGAGGGTCAGAGTTCTCTCTTGCAAAAACTGGAGAAGGATCATCTCTATCACAGAGAAGATGAATATCATTAATGACATCTACTGAATCTACAATGTAGGACTCCACAAACAAAATTGCAATGTTTGTCAAGTAGTCATCCCAAGGAACTATATCTGGAAGACAAAGTATATCATGTTGTACTGAATAACAAGAAGCCAAAACTGTAGCAATACTAGAATCATCAGGAGAAACAATAGATGTGATATCAGTAGGATGAGATGAAATGAAAGGCTCAAGAATTGGATCACATGTGAGAACACCAAAGTTCAACTAACTGTACATTTCTCCTCAATATCGGAACCCACACTAGAAGTGTGATCATCATCGGAAGAATCAAAGTCATCAATAGGAACAATTTCTAAAAATGAGTACAGTTGAGATGCATGATTCACCACCCCAGTAGAAATGATAGCTCGAGTCTCCAAGTCTCTAACGATAACTAAATTAGGAGTGAGCTCCACAATCTTCCTTGTTGCACCATGAGTGATTTGATAGATGGAAAGAATATTTTTTACTAAGTGAGGGACACACAACACATTATTGAAGGTGTCATCCCCAATACCAATAAATCCCTTCCCAATTACATTCATATATGTATGATTTTCCATAAAAAATGGTGGCATATTTCAAGGCTCAAATGAAGAAAACGTAGACTACAAAGATGCCATATGATGAGAAGCTCCTGAATCTAGAAGCCATCTCCTTGAATCATGACTTGAAGTAGCACAAAGAGATTGTGCTTTTCCTTTTGACGGTGAGGAATTCAAAGGAGATGAATCCTTCTACTTGTAAGCGGATGGAAAATTGATGTTGTTCTTCTTGTTGATGTTTGTCAACTCATCAATTTTCATAGTGTGGCAACGATGCTCATCATGACCAACTTTATTGTAAAATGAAGAAAGTTGGCCTCTCCTTATTTGAATTTCCCTTCTTGAAAGAAGATGAAGAATTTCCTTGTTGTGGAGAGGATGATTATGTTTTATCATGTTGTGGCTTTGACTTAGATTGCACCCGATTCTTGCCTTTTCCTTGATTCCTTGGATTCCCTTTATTAGCCACCAAAGCTTTTGACTTGGAAGTCTTGAGAATCCCCATGTTGATCAAATTTGATTGCTCAAGCATCAAAATTTATGTGAATGCGTCAAATGACGATGTAGTGAATGAACTACCCATAGTTAATCGATGGGTTTGGAAACTACAAACAAAGGTCATATACCATGATGAAAACTTGTCCAACAAATTATAGACCAACTGTGCATCCTTCTTATCAATGCCACAATTCTTGAGTTTTCCTCTTAGCTCATTTGGTTTAGTTACATAGTCTTGGATTATATCAAAATTCTTAGTATTCAAATTTGTGAGATCATGGTCAAGCTTGTAGCCCCTAATCTCATTAACTTGGCCATACAATTGACTAAGCTTTTCCCAAGCATCTTTAATTGTCTTACACTTATCAAAATGAAAGATAAGATCATTTAATACATACTTCCTCAAAGATCCAAGAGCCATAGTATTTTTAGTGAGCCATTCCATTTTAGCATTTGGATTAGCCTTAGGATCCAATGTTGCCTCAATAGTTCCATCAATGTAATGAGTTAGTCCTTTTTCCCCATTAAGTTATTCCAAGCATGTATTTTCCAAGATGCATAGTTATGTGGAGTTAGAAGTGGAAATTTAGAAGAACCCATAACTAAAAATGAAAGAGCTAGAGAGAAAGAGATGCACACTTACACAACACACCCACCCAATTCACTCAATCAAATAACCCCCCCCCCCAAAAAAAAAAAAAAAATTAAAAAAAAATGATGATTTGGCACTTTATACCTAGTGTGTGTACAAGAGGCCACTTGCAAACCAAGGCAAAATGGACTTCTGATTTCAATGTTTACAATTGCCCAAAGTAGGATATAGTAGACTCAAATGACTAATGCAAAAGACCTGACTGAGATCTAAGCATTACACATGGCAAAATAGGCCTAAAAAGACCAATTTATAAAAGTGATATTTCTACTCATAACAGTGAAAAACTGATAGTACCATAACAATGTAGATGAAAAATCATGCACTTACAAAAAATGACACTTGAAAGGGAGTCTATATGAGCCCGAATGAAGCCTTTGAAGTTGCAAAAATGGAGATTACTTAGCTAGAGCTATGACAAAATGAATTTTATGAAAACATTGTGCATCAAAATCATAAAATAACTTCATTAATATATATATATATATATATATATATATATATATATATATATATATATATATATATATATATATATATATATATATATATATATATATATATATATATATATATATATATATATATATATATATATATATATATATATATATATATATATATCAAATAAAAAATATGCACTTAAAAATGAGCTTGTATGCAACTCCAAAACAAAAGTTGTCAATTATGAGAGAGGAGGAAAAATAATTATCCCACATTCATTGTGCTGGTAAATTTTTATTTTTTAAATACGAAAAATAAACATTTTATTGGCAATTCAATAAGAAGAGCTATGCTAAAGTAGTGATTCACCTTAATTTTGGTAGGCAAGTTTACTATAGGTTGGCACCTTTGATTGCAAAGATGTGGCACTTAGACCAGGTGTGTTGACTATTATGGTGATGTGGGGATATGAACCAATGGAAAATGGTTGCGTGGACCAATGGGAGGTGAGACAAATCAACAAACATCACTGGAAGAAGCTGGTGATAAAGTCCTCGCAAAGAAGGATGTGACCAACCAGAAATGAAGTTTAACCTACCATCCAAATGTCTAGCAACTCATGGAAAATAAATTAGTCTATGCCAATGAACAATATCTTTGTTCAATACAAAGAACCCACAAACCCTACTTTAAACTTTCTCATGGATTTGCAAAACAATAGAATGACACCCAAAAAAATGTGAAGCATTGTCCATAAGGGAACAAAAGCCTTTGTCCCAGAAGTACTACTAGCCTCATCACATAAGTGGTAAGGATATTCGCAGGTTGGACTATAAGTTGTATGTTGAAGAGAAAACATCAAAGCCTTTGTCGATCAAATGTTAATGATAGCCTTTGAACAAGAGAGCAAATGAAGTCATTTGGCAAGAACAAATGATGTGATGCATCTACGTGCTCCAAAACATGCTATGAACCCTAAAAAATTTATGCCAAGGCTAACTTAGATATACCAACATGTGTAAATCTTATAGAAGTGTACAATAAAGAATTCCAGGTACGCTTACAAACAAGGTAATGGGATACAAAAATAAATTTACCTCCAACAATGTGCAGACCACAAGTAAACCTGATCACGCTCCACGCAGGAATAAAGGTCTACAATTGCTTAAAAGAATACTTTGTCCATAATGATAAAAATTTCCTAGATCTGATAAAATTTTGCAAGAAACAAACAATGGCAAAAAAGAGATTCTATAATTTGTTACTCGAGAGGGACCAAATGGCCCTCCAACTAAATTTTGTTTGCTACAAAAACAATTTTACCCAAACATAGGCATATTTTTAGTCAAAATTCATGGAAACAACCTCCCGAATGCAATTTGGTGAAATGCCCAATTAGCCTTAAAATTGCAGCAAGATATCTCCAATGACTATCCAAAGGCACCCTATTAGCTTTGATACCATGTAAGAATTGGCTATGGAGATAGCCACCCAAGATCTAAAGGCCTATTGAATAGCACAATAACAAGAGAGAACAATAGAGACAAGAACAAATTGTATTCTCATAAATGATGCAATAAGCTAGACAAGACAAATGTGCATAGGAGACCCCTTGGTTATATAGCCAAGGTGAGTGAATGAAATAAACACAAGTGTCATTGTCTCACAACATCATAAGTAGAGTGAAAATCTATCATCCCACCTAAAGTGGAAAAGTGATCATATGATAATACCACTAAAGCTGAAAAAGTGCAACCACGAAAGGTGAATTATGATAATGTGATAAAATGATATGTCCACCTAAAGTGGAGATGCTCCAACTAATCCTATGCAATTTCCTAAGTAAGCTTAATTAAAGCGTAACTAGGACCTAGGAAAGAATAAACCAAGGTAAAATGCTATAATTACATCAACAATAATAATAAACTTGGGATGGAATAAAAAATTAATTAAGATAATTGGTTCCCCAAGCATGACTTGAGCACTAGTATGAGGCCAAGGATAACTTGGGAAGTAATGCCCTCATATGGAGCAATTGGTACTTCTCCAAATAGACATGAATGCACATGTAGCAATTGGACTTGCATGATCGATATTCTCATATGTATGAGAGAATGCTCGGTTTTGTGTTGTGCGTCCTCACAAGAACACATGATGACACTCCCTACACTAGCACTCTAGTATCTAGGTTCTAATAGTTTAGTAGAACCCTATGGATTTACTATTGCTTGATCTTTTTGTTATCCCATTGTGGCATATGTGTTAGGAATTAATCTTAAATTGGTAAAGTTAATTTCCTTTTATTCGTTACTTGTAGGAATATTCCTAAGGTATCCCTACAAGTTCTTTGGCTCATTTGAGTTCTCACAACTCATTTTATTTATTCCAAATATATGTCCAATGTGAGATTTCCTCCTTATGAGGATTGTGACACATTTCACACACATATTGTGAATGGTGGCATTCATAGAAATGGTAGTTACTTTGTAACTCCTCTCCTCATCTCTATTTAAGAGATTTTTCTCCTCTTATTCTTCACTCTTGATATTATTGTAATGAGCCTCTCTCTCTCTCTCTCTCTCTCTCTCTCTCTCTCTCTCTCTCTCTCTCTCTCTCTCTCTCTCTCTCTCTCTCTCTCTCGGATTCGCCTTCAATCATAATACACAAGGGGTTTTTTGTTTCTTTTCCCCTTTCAAAAGCTCTTGTGTCTCCTCTTCATGTTTGGGTGATTTCTCTCAAGCTTCTCTTCTATTTTGGTAAATTTTACTTCAATCAATAACTTGAATTTTCATTTTATTTCTTTATCTTGTTATTCCTTTCAATATGTCATATGTCAAATTTGGTGTTGCTCTTGTGGGTGCCTCCTTGTCCTTATTGTTGTTGATTGAGGATGCATCCTCGCTCTTTTTGTGTTTTACTTATTGATTCTCAGGTACTCTCTCTATTAATTGATTAATTTTCTATGATGTGTGTGATGCATTGTTGGAATTTCCATCTAGTTGTGGTTTTATGACTTTTTGGGGGTTGATATGTTCATGTTGAGTATTGCTCCATGTTTGGCTCTTATGTACAACCATTGCTCTCCCTTATATATTTGTATGACTATTTGGGTTGTGTGACTATCTCCATGAGCACGGTGGGGTGGACCTAAGGGTACCACATGGTTGGGTGGTGTTTCCAAACACTATTGAGGATTGAAGTACTTATTTCATGACTAGCTTGATGGATCTTACCTCCTTCCTCAAAGCTAGATTCTTCTCATTCTCTTCTCTTTCTTGTATGATGTAATCATTTGTATATTCTAACATGTGATGTATCATTGACCATGTATTTATTGAAAATTCCAATTGGAGATGGATTTTGTAATTACTATTGGATATGTATTGGTATTTCTTAATGTGAATTGGCGTTGGGATTGAGCACAAAGTATGATCTCTTATGCTTCTCTATTCTTCATGTATCATTATGTTATCATAGTAACATTTATATTGGTGTATTAGAATAAACATAGATATATTGGTTTAGTTTTGGAGGTTGATTTAGTCATCTTTGGGCAGTGAGTCATAGGATATTGATCTAGTCTTGGATGTGTTGCTAAGGTAGTGACGTCAGGTAACCCTTAGAGATGACTTGAGTTATCTCAGATGGAGGTCCATGAGTTTAGACTTTCATATGTCCTTATCTTGAGGCTGAGCATTATAATTGTATATGGAATTAATGATGACACTTTATTAATTCAAAAAACAATTTCATGCATTTCTTGTATATTTTTCTTTTATCCTCTTGGATTCCTTGGCAAGGTGTTACTTTTGGTGTCAAATCCCATGTTGCAACACTAGCATCTCTGGTTTCATTGTTGCTCATGAAGTGGATGTTGTTGGAACATAGTTACGTGGGTGTTGTGTAGTGAGTTAGTTGTCAACTTGTTGTTTGGGTGCCTCGTATGTAAATTTGCAAGTTTGGGATGAACCGAACCAAGTAGCTTGTGGACGAGCAATAGTACCTTCTACATCATTTGTACCTCTTAGGGATGGAAGGATACCCCTGTGCGAGAACCCCTTGAGTGGGCTAAGGATCGGTTGTTGGTGTGTGGCTCCATTAGAGAGAGATCTTGTTTGGTCTTCATGTGGTATGTGTGTGTGGATGCTCACGATGATAGTGGTTGTGTTGCCTCATTTGATAGCATGATTATTGAAGGGTGTATGTTGTTTTGGGTTTATTGATCCTCCTATGTGTTGAGGAGTTCCTATAGAGTGATGGTCTCCATGATGATTGATTAATATTTTACTTGTGTATATGGTGGCCTTTGAGTGGCCCTATTGCTTTTGTCCCTAGTGGAATGGCATGATTGGTTGTTTGTTGATTAGACTTGGATGTTAATACTTGGCTCCTGATTGGGAAAATCTTACCTCACTATGTGAAAGTGTTGTACTCCCTTCGATAGAAATATAATTAACTCATTTTTATGAAAGTTGAAATTATTATGTTTTCATTAGAATGCATTGTGTATCAATTTTAGAAATAGTGCATCATTGCATATGTGAGATCAATGAATATAAGAGAAAGTTGTACAAATCATCATAGTAGAACAATTGGGTTAAGGACTTATGTCCCCAATTTACATTGTTTATTGCATGTGTATGAGTATTGAAGAGACTTAATTTCCCTATGCAATCATGAAGATCATTCAATTCATCTGCATCTTGTTTATTGTGCATTGTGAACCATGGTATTATGTTTTGCCTACCTCATGTAGTGTACCATAAAATTATTTTATTGAGCTTGGTATCATTTACCATGATAGCCATAACCTTTGTGTGGAAGCTCTTATGTGACCTATGTGAGTTACCATTGTGTATCTATTTGTGCAAATACCTTGTGTGGGAGATTGTGATGGACCTTGAGCTGTAAATATGATGTTAAAATAGATCTTATGTTACACTCTTGTGAATGTAATTACCCTGTGTAATGGTGTAAAATTAGGGTTAGGGTTAAATTAAGATAATAAAAACACCAAGTGTCCTAATTTGCCAAAACATTAAGGAGGAGAAGAATCTAATAGATCTAGCCTTGACAAACCAAGATTTGGGTTAGATTCCTGGCTCTTTTGATAGGGCTCAATCCTCCTTGAATTGAATTGTTGAAGATAAGGATAAGATAGTGAATTATTGAAGCAATCTAATAGAAACAATGAGATACAAATATTGTATGAAGCCACCAACCTGGATCTGAGTAGAAGAAGATGATTCGGATATGTTCCCAGAAGTTTGACCTGAATTTTCGAGACCAGGTAGTATCGATTCGTAATGGTCCTCCAAATTTCTCATGGTCGAAAGATGAACCTATTTGTCTCTGTGAATCATGTTGATCCTCTCGAACACATCTTTGTACTTATTCCTAGACACATTGAAAAGGGGGAAAATGTTGGGAATAGGGGTTTACCTTAGGTCAAACCCTGTTTTTGCAATTAACCATGAAATTTAATTAAAAATGTAAATAAAGTGCTGCAGTAAAATACTTTTATTTTGAGGGAAAGGCCGAGAATGAATGAAACACTAATGATATACCTTTAATGAAGTTTTTTTTGTCTCCACCAAGGAATTAGGGTTTCATGTAGGTTGTCTTCATAAAAATAGAACATGAATGTCATCTCCAATGCTTGAATCTTGACTTCACTTTTTCTCTAATGCTTGATAGAAGATTGATTGCTTGCTCACTTGAATTTTATAGAGTGTAATTGAGATCTTGAATTCGTCAAGTTTAAAATGAGAGGGGTAGAGCTCCTTTTATACTTGCTTGTCAAAAATCTAATTAAATTTCTGACCTAAGCCAACATGGGATCTAATTTCCCACTCTCACTAGGTGACCATTAAGAGGGGGCAATTTGGGACTTGATTAGGAGGCCCAAGGTGTACCTTGGTCTTGATTTAGGACCAGGGCGTGGTATGTCCTCATCCTCATTTGGGACTAGGGCATGGTACACCTTGGTCCTACAAATCAGAACTCCGATTAGGAGGTCGAGATGGAAATGTGGTGAGAATGTGAGGTGAATAGGTGGTGTGAGCAAAATTAGTGTTGTAATCAGGCCTTGGAGGATGGAATGCCAAAGTGAGGCCTAAGTGAGGACAAAATTGTAGGTGAGTACAATTTAGGATGCTAAAAATTATGAATGTGACATTTTAAGTGAACCTTGGCCATGCATTAAGTGTATCCCTTGTGTGTGAGGCAGTATATCTCTCCCTTGCATATACCTTCTTGCATAAACAAATGGTTACATAATTCTTCTTGCTTAAGGGCAGAATTGTATTGCATTGAAAATAGAAAATGGTTTCAAGTAGAAATTATTTTTTCATATATTGTTGCTTAAAATTTGCTTAAGATTCAAGTGTACAATGACTCCATTGTCTATTGTGTTTGGGCATATTCTCTAATGCATCCTAGATATTGTATCCTTGGGGGTTGTGTAGTAGTTCTCCCTTATATGTGGCTATTGTTAGTCACTTTGTTATGTGAATTTGTTTCATGATTGATGATTTACAGTGTTTATTGATTAATTCTTCCACGTGTTGTGTGGTCTAGCAATGAATTTTTGAACTTTCTTGTGCCTAGACTGGTCACCAAACTTCTCTCTCTATCTATTTTGTGACTCTTGTCACACTTGATTTATTGTTGAAATTGTCAACATTTTATGATTTAATGTTAAACTTGATAATTCCCCCATTTGGGTTTTCTCTTTCTGAATCTTATGGTGGCTATTTTGAATGTTTGATACTATTAGCCCTGTTATGTGTTACATGTTGTTTCTATCATGTTCATTACAAACCTCTAATAGTGTGTACAAGGGAGGACATCACTGAGAGTGTATTATATGTGATTGTTGATTAGTTATAATTATGGTTAAATAGGAGAATTAACAAATGTTATTCTTGATAAAAATGTGAATGTAACTTCTTGAATTATATGAAATTGTTCTGATTAATATGAAAAACGGGTTTTAAGGACCCAAAACCTTTAACATAGGAGCATAAAATAGTTCATCAAAAAGCATCCAGACCTGATTGAAACAGGTTATATGAAATTGTTAAGAGACATGTAATTGATCATATGTAAATTACATAATGTGCAATTAGTTAAATTATATTGAATTACAAATTCCTTGTCCTCAATGAATGTTTATGCATGCCTTGTGTGGTATTGTTTAAGTATGGATGCTTATGTCAGATTTTGGATGAGGTGTGCATTGGATATTGTAATTTGTATTCAGAGCTTATTCTTTCTTTCATGGATGAGATTGTTTTTTGCCTTTTGCTTTGTTTTTTGCCACATTTGGTTGTAAATTCCCTAACTACACGTATGACTGACATAGTGTAGGGATGGGAAGTGTCCTTAGTCCCTTAGGCACCTAATGATTATATATATACTATTATATTCATATGTATTTGTCCTTTTGTGAGGCTCCTTGTCAAGAGTTGGCATGAGCTGAGGATTAATTCACCTTTTTAAACTCAACATGGGGCATTTAAGTGGGATTTTTATTCCACTAATTTTTAATCATCTAATCAACTAATCAGTCTGGCAAGGAAATGTTTTCAAATTTATTATCGGGAAATTAATTGGATCGACTCTAAATATATCTAAAAATCAAAAAATCATTCAAAATCGTAAAAATTTCAAAAAAATCAATTTTTTTTTAAAACGCGAAAAAATTCAAAAACACTAAAAAATTATCTGATTCATCTCCCAAGGGGGCATCCTCGCATCAATATCTATCAGTCAGCATCTAGGGCATCATATCGAGATTTATCATCTCAAAATCAAAACCGCATCAAATCTGCATCATATCAAGATTTATCATCTCAAAATCGAATCAGTATCATCGAAACCGAATCCACATCGAAATCAATATCAACAACATCATCAATCGAGTCTTCTTTGAACCAACGCATCATCACACATTGCTTCAAAGAGGGGCAAAATGTATACACCTAAAAATGGTCTGAAGATATTTAATTAAATATGCAGTTATTTAATTAATCCCCCTTCCCAATTAATCGAGTTCGCAAGCAAATTTGATTAATTCCCTTATTCATCTACTAGTAAACAAATCTACATGATTTATTTATATATTTCATTTCATATCACTTTTGATTAATTAATCTAAAATAATTAATCCTCCTCCTCCCATCTAAATCAATTCTTCTAATCCCTAATTAAAATTAACAAACTCAAGTTTGTTGAGATTAATTACCATTTTCCAATTATTTGAATTTCTAAATTCAAATGAGCACATGACTCCTAACTTTTAACAACCTAACATAACCACACTCTAACCTAACCCATTCCACCTAACCCTAGGTTTAACTAACCCTATCCTATCTTGCACATCCTAACCTCCTTATCCTAACCTCCTATGGTGTGGATATTCTTCTCTTGAGACACATGGCACTTTTGCCACATGTCTCCTCCCTTGGAAACTTTCCCTCTCATGAGCAAGGCTCCTTGACACTTGTCACCACAAAGATGACAAGTGTCCCTTTCTCCAACCTCTTCTCCAACTTCCTCAATCTTGGCCCTTGATATCTTCAGATCAAATATGGTTTGTCGATTCCTGCCACCTCAGCTTTGGCCTTGGAATTCCTATAAATACCCCTCATTTTGGAGCAATAAGGATCCCTTGCATTCATAGTTTTAGCATCATTACTATAGGCATTTTCATTTCAATCATCTAGTAATTAGAATTTTGGATTAATCATAGCATGTTAATCTAGTTTCTTAGATCATGCATTTCATATCATTTGCATAACCAATCATGATCAAGTAGCTACTCAACTCTTGAGTTGCCACTTTGGAGGTCATTGCTCCGCTGAGAGCCAATCAATCCAACACCTTCAAGGCCCTCAAGAATAGAGGAAAATGGGACATTCCAAGGAAGGCTTATGGTTTGCATCTTTAATTTAGTTTTCAATTAATCTTTCCATTATGTTTTATTGTCTCATTATATGTGTATGCTTTCTTCTATTTACCACATTTTTAGCATCACAATGACCATGCAACTTGTTCATGTAGGTAGTAAGGTTGCAAGGTGTGTGTCCTTGGTCTCCTTGTGTTGTGCAACATAGTGCTCAGGCTTGTGACATGGCTTAACCGCCTCTCATGGATTCATTAAATCTCATAGTTGTATCGAGCATTAACAGGTCGATCTTTTGGTGCAATGGCAATTGTGTTTCTAAAAAGTGGCATATGAGCCTAGGTCACAGGTTCAAACCCCTCACTTGCACTGGGGGGATTGTTGCAAGGTGTGTGCCCTTGGTCTTCTTGTGTTGTGCAACGTAGTGCTCAGGTTTGTGACATGGCTTAACCACCTTTCATGGATTCATTAAATCTCACAGTTGTATTGGGCATTAACAGGTTGATCTTTTGGTGTAATGGCAACTGTATTTCTAACAAGTAACTCCCCCACGGTCCAAAATCTTCCAAATATTTTCTTCCCTCCTACAACACCCACTAGACATAGGCTCAATTCTACTACTATCACCTCCCATGGAAAAAAATTGAGAATGAACCAAGACAATGAGGAAGAAACAAACACACTACCACACAAAACCAGAAAAGGAAACCAGAGCACTACCCATAATTTGTGTGGAAAAGTACCCCCACCATGATAACCCAAGGGGATGGTTCCAATCTAGTCTCTTTACCCATCGTAATTAATGATAGATTTAACATTGCAGGGTAAAGAATATAAAAAATATATTATTTTTAGCTATAAAATTGGAAAACTTGATGTCTAGGTTATAGAGATTATTTTTAGCCAAAATAAATATTTTGGGTTGGTCAAATTTCACTCTTAGATGCTCAACATGTAATTTTTTTTAGCTCTATAAGTTTAAAAATGACCTTCTAAATCAAATGTTATGGGATTAGAAATGTAAAAATATCTATGATACACAAAAAAGTTGTAATTGACCAACTTATTGTGTGTGTTATGATATTCCATAAGGTATCTTTGAATTTAGAATTAATAGATCCAAAATAGAGCACACACAGTTGGTGAGTGGATTATGATGATCTTATTGTAGGTTGAAAGAATATGCTAATTTTAGATAGTGGATCTTGGGATTTGGGTGTTAGAATTTTTAACTAGGGATTTAGGTGCCACAATTTGGGTGGTTTTAGTTCATGGTTTCCTAATTATCATTTGATGGTTTCATGTATTTCCTCTCCTATTTATTGGGTTCTTGAGATGGAGGTTTTGATAGTAAGCTTTGAAGTTACTACTGTTTTGTAAGAATAACTCTAGATCTCCAATTCATGGTATTGTTGTAAATTCTTAGACTTTGCATGTGTATTACAACCTTTGATTAATAAATAATACATTAATTTATTTTAGAGTATGATTTTTTCCTCCCAGAAAGGTATTTCTTATGTAAATAATTATGTAATAGTATATTGCTCTTGTATTTATTTCCTCATAACCATATGATTAGTTTATTTTTTTTGCACATACCTTCTCTCCTAGATAACCATCGAAAGCATATTATACACCTTATATTCCTTTCACCCATTTTGCTTGGCATGTTCTCTATCAAGGCTTTTCTATTAGGTACCATGTTAACTCAACTAGGCCCATTATTAATCCTTGTTATCCATTATGAGAAAATAAATAGAATATCAATAAACTATTTTAGTTTTTAACCATAGCCTAGGTTGCTTGGACTTAGATTCATTATTCATTTAATCCTTTCAGGCCTAAGCATTTTTTATGACATGTGATTCTTTTAAGAGGTTGACCTATAATTCCTTCTAAGTTCACCTAAATTTGACATATTTTTAGGGTGAAAACTCTTTTCAACATTTAGAAAGATATTATTTTTTTCATTTTCTCTAGGTTCTATTGATATATAATTACTAGTTTATACTAAGGCTATGGTTCCAATGGTCTCTTATGTTGATTAAACTGCACACAATTAAATTTGTACTTGAAATGGTTGGTTTGTAGGTGAGTTTGGATCATTGTGGTAATACACCAACTAGGTTGCTAAAATGTTGTCAATTCCACCCTCTAGTAGGGGAAATTCTCCTTCTCGTGGACATGGATGTTGATGTAGTTAGAATGCCCAATGTGGACATGACTCTCAGTTACATGTTCCTAACCCTCTCTAGGAAGGACCAAGGATGAAAATCCTCATGGTTGGCCTCAACCATTTCCCTTCGTTTGGCCTCTTCTGAGCCTTATTTACATGTAGCCTTCAAATGTTTAGACTATAAAAAATGTCATCGTCCTTACTTTGAATATTTTTCCTACTTGTGACACTCAACCCCCTACCGAAGAAGAAAACTAAGAGTGTGTGATTATTGGATAAGAGTCTATTCTTGATAACCTAGACCTTGTTGATGTTTGGGGAAAGTAGAATGATCATGATCCACTTTCCACTAGTACTTTATTTCTTGTTATTTCTTTACTTTGTCTTTTGTCTTTTTAAATTTGATGGTTGAAGCTATGTCTTATGTAGATTTTAAGGTGTGACTTTTTCACCACCATATCTCAAATGTAACATTAATATGTAATATTACCCATTAACAACAAACAAAAAAAGCCTATACATAATTATTTATTATTATAAATTAAAATATCAAACTATTTTACCCATATAAACTAATATTATTAATATCTAATTCAGTGTATGAGATCCCTTTGTATGGGGAGTGGAAGGAAATTGTTTATTCTCCATATAGGTATATACTAGCAATTACACATTGGTGTGTAATGGGTATGTGATGTAGTCATAACCGGTAAAACCCTCAAAAGAGAATTAACCAGCTTATGCAGCAAGAGTAACACAATTAAAGCAACAAGAAAACATAGCAAGATTACAAAAATAGATCATATTATTGCCTTAGAACTTCTGGAAACCAACTGGTTATCATCATACAACCATAGAACATCCGATAGTTAACCGGTTACATGCAGGCTACAAGCCAGATACAATCTAACCATGACTCTCAGAATCAATCGGATCACTAATTACCAATCTCAATCTTTATGTTGATTCCTACTTCCTCTATGCTATAAATGATTACATAGTGCCATATATATATGCCCTCTAGAACATATCTAGGTCGGCCACAAAAGATTACATTTACCAATGCAAGAAAATGAAACGTACAACTAGGTTGGCCCTAAGATGAAAGAAATCCTTCCAAAAAATAACATCCAAGAAGATCGGATCGGCAAGAAGGTTGGCCACATGCCCAAGAACATCGGACAAGACCCCAAATAGATTCACATGCCAAGAACCACTCCGGTAATGAAGGAAAGTTAATCGGTAAACACAAGAACTGTTCCAGAACCCAGAAATAGTCAATTGAGAGTGATAACTAACCAAAAAAAATCTAAATGGACTGATAATATGGAACTAAGCACATGAACCAGCCTGGAAACCAAAAATAAGATCTGCAATGAAAATAAAGCAACTACCGGTACCTATCGGTAAGAACACAAAAAACTGCACACTGAACTAAACAAGAACTAAATTGAAAAGAAATATTTTTGGTTGATGCAAGATTGCTCATAGACCGGGGATGCTCTTGCATAAGTATGTCGAAGAGGTATGGAAGGTCAATTAGAAAAAAAAAAAAAAAGAGAAAAAAAAGTTCTATTTTTTGCATACATTTATGCAATACATGAGGTCAATTAGTAGACTATTTAGTAAATGATGTTTGCACAACAAAGCTTTCAATGAAGAATTGATAGCTTCAAATTAACTATGAATGCTTTTAGAGGGATCAAAATATGATTGAAATAAAACCACTTAATGAGGAAGATAATTAAGCTCGATTACTAGTAGGATCATGCTATGCTTGTTATAGAGAGATGGGGAGAGAAGAGAGAGAGAGGGATAAAATGAGGGAGAGATAAAGGGAGAAAGAATGAGAGAGAGAGAGGGGTAAGGTGATAGAGGAAAAAATTTAGTGAGACATAAAGAACAAAGAGATAGGACTGAGAAAGAGAGTAAATACAAAGAGAGAAGGAGATAAAGAGATACAGAGAGAGAGAGAGAGAGAGAGAGAGAGAGAGAGAGAGAGAGAGAGAGAGAGAGAGAGAGAGAGAGAGAGAGAGAGAGAGAGAGAGAGAGAGAGAGAGAGAGAGAGAGAGAGAGAGAGTTTAAAATGCATCTATAATATCTTATAAAATCCCCTTTCATTGTGGTGTGGTAGATGTCATACTCTTTTACAGAGTTCCTATTTTTTCATAATTAAGGAGAAGGTAGGCAAAGGTTTTTGACACTGACTTCATACATGTTGATTGCATTTCCTTGAACATTTCCAAGGACTTTTCAACAAATCCATCTTGTGCATATTATATGATCATAGAAAGATGGCAGGTGCTCCATCATAATACTTTTTATTATAGTTTATACTTTAAACTTTTAATAGTCTGTAAACTAATATGTTTGGCGGCATCCTTTTTGCACTCATGTTTACTCATTTTTGTTGTTATATTCTACTTATTAGAAGTAATATTAGAAATGATGCCTTGTGGTATAATGTTTCACTTTTTGCTTGTGTTATACGTGTGAATAACATGATAATCAAAATAATGTCACCATGTTCTGTTTTATCTTCATAAATGTATTGTTTAATATGTTTTAAGTAAACAAGCAGACTCAGCAGACAAATCCAAGTTGGTTTCCACAAGAATGATTACAATTCTTGATCGTTCCATTTGATAAGATCTTTTTGATCTTCTTTACACCTGTTCCATTGGAGGCCTTCTAAAAATTAACTTCCTTTTGAAGTTAATTTATTTCTTGTTAAGTTTTCTCCAGTTTGGTTTTGTATCTGTTACTTTGCTTTAGGCGGGTAACCATAGTTTGTATTTGAAGCAGTGCATACAACAAGCAGAATAAGGTAGATACATCCCTATGAATGACCGCTTTGATCATAAACCCTATCAATGTTTCATTTAGAAATCAATCCATATAATAGTAGGGGGGCCCCACCCAATGGTAGGAATTTGGGTCTTCTAAAGTTGGCGTAGCGTTTCTCCCCCACCCAACCCCACCTTGCTTTCCCATCAAATTTGGTAGGGTCCTCCCCCCTGCACTACCATTCCCTCCCACTCGACTAATGTTGGCTAGCCTAAGGGGGAAATCCACACGGCTCTGCAGGCAGAGAATCTGCTCGCTGAAATTGTCTTGATGTTCTTCATAGTATGCAATAGAAAAAATAAATAGTAAGATAGTCGATAGCAGAGCCTTATATTCTTGTAATCAGTAAGTTGATATGAAATCTTGTGTTTGGGATCCCACCAAAGGAAGAGCAGAGCCCGCTCAATCAAAGGGAGGTGATCCTTGAGTTATTCTTCTTTCATTTTCAGTTGGAGCACTGAGATTTACTTAATTTCGTTCAGTTAATGTGATGTTAAGTTTTGAGTAATTAGGAAGTTAATTTCAGAAGTTAAATGTTTATTTCATGTAGATATTGTTTGTTAGATGAATGTTTGTTAGCTTCAATTTACAGCCTTATTAGAATACATTTACATTAGATGTGTTTTATTGTTAAAGTATCTAATGAGATGATGAATTTGAAGATTAAGATGAGAGCATAATTGTTGTTAGATGAACCCGTGGATTTAGTCATTCTTATGTTTTGATAGACTAGTTTTTATTCTCTACAAACGTAATATTAGATTTCCTTTTTAGCAAGCATAAGATAGGTTTATTTTCCAACACTTAGTATAAATTTGAATTCTTAGGATTTAGAAGTTATTTAAATTTTCTGGATAATTCCATGGTTAAGTCTTAACTCCACTCTGTTCGAATTCTTGTCAACAAATCTAAATCTTCGTAGGACTTGTTTGGATTCTTTAGTTTAGATTGTAAAGGATCTTTTTAGCCTTGAAATTCAATCATAGCAAAGAGCTCCTGAAAGATCCTGACAGAGTGTGATCACACCCCAGTCACTGTTTATCAGTGCAAAACCCCCCCAAAATTATACCAAATCATTCCTTATCGCAGATAGCTTTTAGACACACCATGGTTCAATATTTGAAGAGAATTTAAATGGTGCAAGTTGACATATCAATGACCTTGCCCACCATTTTTGGCGTCGTTACCAGGGAACATAAAAAGATTTGGCTATTTAAGTTAGATCCTTAGTGTTGATAAAGGAAATTTTAACAGTTGATGAGAAGAAATAGAGATCGATTTGTAAGATTCCTTCCAAGACATTACAATATTGATCAACTCCAAGAAGGACAACAAAATGAAATAGAAGAACAAGTTGGCCAATTTGAACAACATCAAGAAGAAGAGATGGGTGACTGAGAGGAAGCACAAGGTCCCCCACCAAATAGGACATTTTCATATCCTATCAACCTGAATGTGAGGGATAATGAGCCTCCTATGAAAAACATTTCACCCTCTGTATTGCCAACTTTTAGAGGAAAAAATTCTAAAGATCCTGACCAGTTCCTTTTTGAGTTTAAAGTCATGTGTCAAACTTATGATTATACAACTGATAACCAAAAATTGATGTTATTTCCTTCTACTTTACAAGAATTAGCATTAAGATAGTTCATGGGATTAAGATTTGGTTCTATCTCAACATGGCTTGAGATGGAAATGGTTTTCTTGGATAAATACCAGGATTATTGACGGGTGAGAGATAGGAAGGATAAATTGTTTCGAATGAAGCAATTAGAAGATGAAATTTTAGAGGATTATGCTGATAGGTTCATGTTTGTGTACAAAATATGTGTTGAAGGACTAAATGATGATATTAGTCGAACAATTTTCCTAAGGGGGATTGATGATGAATCAAAAGAAGCTTTGAATATAATGGGGAAAGGTGATATTAATAAGATTCCTTTAGAGGAAATTATTGAGATCTACAAGAATTATTCTAGGACAAGAGTGGGAACTAGAAATTCCAGAAAAACCAAAGCTTTAGGGCCTAATGTGTCTCAAGTAATGGAGGAGTTGACAAATTTGAAAATTGATATACTGCTCCA
This sequence comes from Cryptomeria japonica, assembly GCF_030272615.1. Taxonomy (NCBI): domain Eukaryota; kingdom Viridiplantae; phylum Streptophyta; class Pinopsida; order Cupressales; family Cupressaceae; genus Cryptomeria; species Cryptomeria japonica. The sequence continues at coordinate 861,018,911 of NC_081407.1, forward strand.
TCTTAACACACAAGGAGATAAGAAAACTACTGAGCCCTTAGCCATCTACTATTCAAAATGTAGGGGTAAACATCTTTTAAGGGAATGTCCATTGAATCAAATTGACCTATGTGAAATATGTGAAAAGAATCACGCAACAAGCTCTTGTAATCTCTTACCAAAGGTTAGAAATCATTTAAAGAAACCTCCAATCATTGATGAAGAGTTTAACTATGTAGGTCAGAGATCATAGAATTCAGGACTCAATTCCTATTCAGGACAATATGATCCTCAGAACAACTGGAATACTAATCAGTGGGCTCCTCCTTTTCCAATGCAACCACCTCCTACACCATGGGGACCTCTAGAGTGAGTTAGCCCACAATGGAATCAAACACAATTGAATCCACCATGGCAGCAAAACCAACCTCAATGGAAGCCTAATCCATAGTCATGGCAACAAAATAAAAATCAACTTCAACCATGGCAAAATCAAGGGGCAAAACGACCTTGGGGACAAACTCCACCTCTTATCACTGGTCCAAATAATGTAAATGAGCTAGTAAATGAACCTCATATCCTAGCACATCTAGCCCCAAATCCTAAAAACAATTGTCCTCAATAGAAGTTTAATGTTGATATCAATTCTCCTAGGTTGAATGTTATAGAAATAAATGATATTCAATTAAGGAATCACAATGTACCTTCAAAAGGTGATACTAAGGAGAAGGAAAATATAGAGGAAACGAATGAAGAAAGTCATTAATCTGGTGAAGAAAAGGAAATGACTAGTAAAGCCCCATATCCAGATCTTTGGGAAACACTACAGAAAGCTCCTGACATCTCACGATCTGATCATATTGTTTATTGTGAAAATGGATTAACAATATTGAAAGACTAAATGAATTCAACCACAAAACCCTAGCCTAACAACAACAAAGATCCACCATAACATATGAAGATTACCTAAGACAATGCAAATCAAATGAAATCACAAAGATTATACCATCACATGTCCAATAGGGTTTGAATCTCCATTCTTCCTATCTCCATTGATCTTGCTTTATATATTTGCTCTCAGATTTTATGTGCACAAGAGCTCAACAAAGAACAGAAATGTGGTTGCAAGTAGGCTTGATTGCATATGCAAGTTCGAAAGCATAGTCGGGGCTGAATGCATAGTGAGGGTAATCAATTGATTAGGATGCATAGATTGATTAGAATGATTGATTAGGATTGATAATGAAGGAAGTATCCTCTTATATAGAAGACACTATATGAAATGGAGGGATAAGATTGAGAGGTGTAAAAGATAAATGGTCGGCTATGATTAAAGGGTACGTAGAGAAAATAAGAAAATAATAAGAGGGTAGGTAGTGTATGAATTAAGAGATGAATGACATGTGTCATGGGTAGAAAAGGCTAATGAATTAATTAAATAAATAAAGATTTATTTAATTAATAGAAGAAGTGGGATCAATTAAATAAATAAGATATTTATTTAATTTAGAAAAAGGATAATTTAAATAAATAAATGTATTTATTTAAATGAGAAATAAGGCTAGAAGAGGATAAATGAATTAATTAAATAAATAAAGATTTATTTAATTAATAGAAGAATTAGGCTAAAATAATTAAATAAATAAAGATTTATTTAATTAGACATGACAATTTTAGGTGTCTACACATATCAATATGGCAGACTCTCCACTTCTTCGGGAGTTGAACAAGATTAACATTGGAATCCCTTTGTTACAAGATATCAAGGATATTCAAGAAATAAACCAACATATCAAATCACTATGTGTAAAGACACCTGGGAGAAAATAGAAATTTCCACCCACTATTTAGGTAGGAACCAAACTTACTGATGTTTTGTCAGGACAGTTGCTTCCTCAGAAATATAGAGTCCTGTGATTATCTTGAGTATAGGAGAATTTAAGATACCTAATGTGTTAATTGATTTAGGAGCAGCCATAAATGTTATCATAACAAATATGACAGAAATGTTAGGAATGACCCAAGTTCAACCAACAACAATTGTACTTTAATTAGTAGACTAGTCTACTACTAAACCTGAAGGGGTTCTAGAAGATGTCACGATTACTATTGATACCTGGGATTATCCAGTAGACTTTCTAGTACTTAAAATTTGGGAAGAAGGCATCAGGATATCCAATCATTCTAGGGGGACCTTGGTTAGCAACAACAACTGCTCTAATAGATTGCAGATCTGGTAGTATGACCATTTCTAATGGTAAAAAACAGAAGGAATTGATACTTTACCCTCCAGCTAAACCATCAATTCATTCTAATAATCAAGAATGGATTGATGATGATATGGATTCAGAAGGGATGGGGTTGTTGAATTAGCCATGGTCACTTTGAATGAACATGTTGAAGAATATGAGGAATATGTAGAGAAGGGAGACAAATTGGGTGATGAGGAAGAACACTATGAGAAAATGAAGGAAAATCTCTTCCAAAAGAAAAATAGTAGGGAAAGCAATAAGGAAATTTTTCATCATACCAATTTACATCCTTTCCCTCTTAATACACTCATTGGAAATCCAAGTGAAGGGAATGTTACAAGTGTTGTTATCGTTGCACCAAAAGATCGAGTTGTTAATGCCTGAGACAACCACTAGACTTATAGAATCCACAGGAGGTAGTTAAGCCATGTCACAAACCTGAGTGTTACACTACCCAAAACAAGTATACCAAGGGTGCACACCTTACAACAATCCCCCCAGAACAAGCGAGGGGTTCGAACTTGTGACCAAGCTCTGATACCACTTGTTACAAGTGTGGTTGTCATTGCACCAAAATATTGACATGTTAATGCCCGATACAACCACTAGACTTATAGAATCCACAAGAGGCAATTAAGCCATGTCACAAACCAAACGTTGTGTTGCACAACACAAGGAGACCAAGGGAGCACACCTTGCAACATGGAATACTGATACCAAGGAAATATTAATTTCAATAGACAAACCTCTCTTTATTAATTCATTTTTACCTCCCATAGAAGAAGAAAAGTTAAAACTCACACTAGAAAATTTTTTAGAAGCATTTGCTTGGGAATACAAGGGTATGCGAGGAATTCATCCTTCAATTTGCACACATCACATCTACACTGAAGATGTCAGGCCTGTAAGGCAAGGATAGAGACAAATCAACCCAGCTTTGAGAGATTTTGTTAAGATTGAAATAGAAAAATTTCTGCAACTAGGGTTTATCTACCCAATTTCTGATAGTCAATGGGTTTCACCATTGGTTATTGTATCAAAGAAGAATGGGAAGTGGCGTGTTTGTTTTGACTATAGGGAATTAAATAAGGATACTAAAAGAGATTATTTTCCCTTACCATTTATTGATCAGGTTCTTGATAACCTAGCTGGCAGTAGTTATTTCTCTTTCTTGGATGGGTTTAGCGGTTATAACCAAATACAAGTGGCTTCTAAGGACCAAGATAAGTCAACATTTACATGTCCTTGGGGAAATTTTGCATATAGAGTCCTTCCATTTAGACTTTGTAATGCACCAACAACTTTTCAAAGAGTTGTTTTAGCCATTTTTGGTGATCTAACTACTTCATGTAGGGAAGTTTATATGGATGACTTTTTCAGTCCATGGGAAAATTTATGATGAGGCATTGGAGAGTTTAAATAAGGTATTGCATAGATGCAAAGATCACAGGTTATCACTCAATCATGAAAAATGTTCTCTTATGATGATTGAAGGGATTGTTTTAGGACACCATATTTCTAAAGAGGGCATTAAAGTTGATCCAAAGAAGGTGGAGGTCAATAAACAAATTGAGGTTCCAAAAACTCAAACTGATGTTAGAAGTTTTCTTGGTCATGCAGGTTATTATAGAAGATTCATTGAAGGGTTCAGTACAATCGTTGAACCACTGTTCACATTACTTAAAAATGACTCAGAATTTTTGTGGATAGATAACTGCCAGAAGTCATTTGAAGATATTGAATATGCTTTGACTACATTACTAATTGTAGTCACATAAATTTGTCCACTTAATTAAATGAATACTTAGTATTTATTTGATTATTTAACCATCAATTAATAATTAATTAAATTAATATTTAATTAATTCATCTTAACCCTCTTCTCCTATTAATTAAATAAATTATTCAATTTATTTGATTTAATTCACTTAACCAAATTCAGACCATTAATTAAATAAATAAATCATATTTATTTAATTAAATATTCTCTCACATTTAAATAAATTAATATTTATTTAAATCCCCCCAAAATCCCACCTCTCACATTTAAATAAATAAATCATTTATTTAAATCACCTTTATCCTCCACCCACTTGCATTTTCCTACAAAAGCAAGTTGCACAATTATTTTAAATAAATAATTTATTTAAAACACCTTTATCCTCCACCCACTTGTATTTTCCTACAAAAGCAAGTTGCACAACTATTTTAAATAAATTATTTATTTAAAATCCTATTTATCCTCACCCACTTGAAACCTTTAATGGTTTCCCTTAAGTATTCAAACTTGATGGCTTTAAAGTCTTCAAACTTGATGGCTTCCTTCTATAGTCTTCTTAAGACTTTAATGGTTTTCCTTAAAGTCTTCAAGCCTTTAATGGTTCCCCTCAAAGTCTTCAAGCATTTTAATGCTTTATCTTCCTTTTTCTCATTTAAATAAATTAATATTTATTTGAATATTTATCCAAATACAACTTGCACACATTTATTGAAATAAATGAATTTTTATTTTAATAAAATCTTATTTTCCCTCACCCACCAAATCCACTTGCAAAATCTAATCCCCTTCTAGATTCTTCTAACCCCTTCCTAATTAACTTAATCCATCCCCTAATTATTGTCACATTCCTAAGCAAAATGGAGTCACTTCTCAAAGCCTAAAAGTCTTTGATAACCATTAAAGGCTTTCAACCTTCAACCACTAAATGTCTCAAAGTCTTGGATAACCTTTGAAAGCTTCCAACCTTCAACCACTAAATGGCTCAAAGTCTTTGATAACCATTGAAGGCTTTCAACCTTCAACCACTTAATCCCCAAAGTCTCCAATAACCATTAATGGTTACCTCAAACCCTCCCACATGGTTAAAACATTTGTTTTGACTCAACCTCTACCCAACCCAAAGGTCTCATCAAGCCTTTAATGCTTTGACCATGATTATCTCTTAAACATTTGCACAAAGGTTTATCCTTGGATTAACTCTTAATCCAGTGGGTAATCTTAATTTAGACTTGACCCTTACCTTCTAGATAACCATGAGGTCTTCTCAGGCCTTTAATGCCTCCAACCTCTTCTCTCAACCCAATCCTATGTTGACACTTGTCACCATTTTATTGGTGCCAATTGTGCACATGGATCCCCAACTTTCAAACTTGGCCCTTGATTAAACCATTCAATCTTAACCCTTCATTTCCCCATTTCTTCTATAAATAGAACCCTTCTCCTCAAGCAAAGAAGAAGCATTTTAGAGTATTGTTGTTATACTGGCATTAGCATAGAGCTTTTTCATAGTATCACTATCTACTCTAGCATAGTATTTAGCTTTTCATTTCATATTTGAAGCTTAGTATTAAATCTCAATCCTCCATAAGCATCCATAGTGCAAAAAGCTGCTGAGAGCTACACTCATTTGGGACTTGGAGAGGAGAGGAACAAGGGAGGAGCAACTATGAGCATCTTGATTAGCTATTTCATTTTATGTTTATATGCTTTCTATTTCATGCTTAATATCTCTCTTGATATGCCTGTTTAGGATAATCTTTTGTTGCTAACACTAACGTTTGTTTCTTGTGCTCTTGTGTGTGTGGCCATCAAACAGATTTTCTAATCCTTTTTGCAGAGCATCATTTGGTGAACCCGACGTGAATCAAAGAGCAATCATTTTGAAGACTACTAACTTTTGAATGTTTTAATTGACACACAGGTCATTCTCTTGCATTTTTCTTCTCAATTTAGCACCTTCGCAAATTGATACTTTAATGCTATTGTCTATAATGTTGCTCTTTCATGTTAAATAGCATTTCTGTTTTCACACAGAGTAGAGCTATTGTAACAAAGAGTTGTAAGAAAATTCCTTGTAACCGAAAACCAAAAATTTTAGGCTTGTAGAAGCCCACCAAAACATGCAGATTTTTCTAACTAATTATCTTTTGTGCAGGTTTTAACTAACCCCTACAATAGCATTATTTTTAGCAATTTTAGCTTAGGAAATAAATTTGTTCATATTGCTAACTTTGTCTTTCAAGTTAGGATAAAATAAATTCATTTTCCTTTTGGGTTAAAATCAACTACACTTTCATTTGGAGTTTTAAAAAGAACCATATCTTTCGTTTGGAGCTCTAAAAAAGAATCACACTTGTTCAAAGTTAAAAAGAATCACAAAAACAAACACGCAAATTTTTTTTGTTGCAAAGTTAGGAACAAATTCTTTTGGTGCTTAAAATCAACAAGGCAAATTTTATTTCTTGCATCAAGATAAAACTTACAATCCACACTTCCATTTTTGGTGCAAATAAAATTCACAATCAACTTGTCTCATTTTCAAAGCAATTTTACTTCATGCAAACGTGTTTTTCATTAAGTTGACCAGGATTTTCAAATTCTAGTTTACTCAAACAATTGCCTTTGAAAATTAAAAAGAACACCATGATTGTTGGAGCAACATCTCCAAATAGTTAGATCACATTGCAATGATAGATTAAAAAGAACAAGTGTTTTTCGTGCTTGGCACACTTGTGCAAAGAGTTGGTTGAGTGGTCCTACTTCTAACACACACTATCCTCTCCCTTGGCTTTCGTGGTCCTAGGTGCAAGAGAAAAGTGTTAGTAACACTCACATTTTATCTTTTTAAGAGAGGCCTGCCAAGGGATCGATACTCTTGGGAACGACCTCGAGCGGTAAATCCTTCGAGCCGCTATAGAAATCAGGTGAGAGCGAAAGCTGTAGCCTTGGGTATAGCTGTTCCTACAGTGTAACTGGCCGAAAGGACAAATGGGCCCCACCACCAGTTACAAGGCTCTTAAGTGAGTCACTGCAGAATGAACTTATGTCCAAAGCCATCGAACATGACTAAACACCTTTAAGTAGTAGCCCACCTGTTCTATTGATTGAGGATATTTGAGGTATAATTTAGTGCAAGAGCATAGATGGTTTTGCTCCCAAGATACTCACCATACATATTTCCTTGAGTAGAAACATAGCTTTTTGAAAAGTCACTTGTGGCTTGATAAAAGTGGTGACTCCCCCATCATAGGGATCATCTATTTGTTATGCTCGTGCAAGACTTAGTATATCACATCCTTACCTGCCATGGCGGGATTCATAAGGTATGTAGTACCAAAGTCGAAGAAATATCAAGATGTGGGCTAAATTTATCACAACTGGCCATTTGACCTTAGGGATAAAAGTGTTTGAAGTGTGTTCGTTTTACAGACCTAGTGCGAATTGAGCCGACTTTAGGCTTTGGAAATACACCTTAAAATAAATCTAAAGGAAGGGTCAAAAACAAGTCCAAGGATTGGGTTGATCTAGACCCATACTCATTTGTGCCTTTGAGGCTACAATCTTGTGTTTGTGTGCTTGCTTTGTTTTCTTGTCAAAGAAAAATCAGAAAATCAATCCCAAAAACAAAGTATTCATCCAACATCTGTCAACACAACCAAAAATACCAAAAACAAAGTGCAAACAAACAAAGAGTCAAAAATTTATGACCATTCTTCACATCTTGCGAAAGAAGAAGTGTCATCAGAATATCACCTTGAAAAGGAGACCACTAAGCTCAAAGGCTTTGATCAAAAGGAGGAAATTCTTCTATCTCAATAGACAAATTTTTGTCTCACATAGAGTCTTTCTACATCGCATGCGTCTATACCTTCAAGAAAAAAAAAAACAAACGAGTTTGATTCAGAATCATTGAACCGCAGAGCTTTTATGCAATATAGGGCTCTGAGTTATCACAAAAATCAAGGAGGAAAGATTAATCCCAACTTCTTCCCAAAACGTCTGTATCACCTACAACACAGCTCGAGAAGTGCCACCAACGCCTGAAAGGGAAGAAGTAGAGTTTGTTCCATTTGTAACACAAAGTTTTTATTAAAGTTGAAAACAAAACATCCATCATCTCATTCATACATCATTTTTCCATCATCAATTCATCCCAAAACTCTCAAAACATTAAGAGGTTCTTGTCCCAAGATTCCTTTTTTAGATATTGCTTGAAATCAAACACATCACATCACTTTTAGATTGTTTCTACATCTAGGATAAGCTCATCCTAAGAGACACATCTACGCAGGTTAAAACTAGTTCATGAGTGAATCCTCTCATTGCTAGGTAGTCAAAATCTGTAACACATCTCAGATTTCTCTACACCTTATCACATCCAAACTCATCAAAACAAACAAGCAATTCAAAGAAAGAATTCTGGTTACATTTACCTTTAGAGTGCTAGAGATCTACAATCCACTAATCATCCATCTTTCATCGAACAACTCATCATCATCTTCAATCAACTTCAAAACAAACTTGCAAACAAAATGGCTCAAACCCGATCACGATCAAGGCAACGAGAAATAGAAATGGAGGAAGAAGAGGACAACCTCAATGAATTTCAAGAAGCACTTGGAGGAAATGTGAATGATGAAAACCCAAGTACTCCCACTCCTTCAACAATCGAAAGGGTTCAGCATAACCCTCATTTTAACAGATTATTTGATGAAATACTAAGGAGCAATGCGAATGCTCACTTCTTAAGACTTGCTCAAGAAGGAGCCAAACTCCCCTCAGACTTTGATCTTGCCCAATTAAGACAAGCATCAGAAAGACAAAGTCACCATGAGGAGGAAAGGCGTAGAGATCCCATCAGATATAACATTCCTCGAGGTAACCCACCACCTCCTCCTCCAAATGAAATAGAGATGTTGCGGCAACAAGTCGAGAATCTCGCCCAACAACTTCATAGTGGTGTTAAGACCAATCAATTCTCACTTAACGACATCTGTCCCTATCCTTTTGATAGGAATCTTTATATGCCACCCTTTCCACGCGGGTTCGAAACACCCAAATTTGAAAAATATAGAGGAAAGGGGGATCCCCGTGATCATGTCCGAGAATTTCATTCCGCTTGTCTTGAAGTGGCTTATGAGGACACATACCTAATGCGCCTTTTTCCCCAAAGCTTGGGAGGAACCACCACATCATGGTTTTCCCGACTACCAGGTGGCATTAGAACATTTGAGGAACTCATCCAGAAGTTCCTATCTCATTACTCTCATAACATTGAATGCGACATCACCATGGCTGATCTATGCAACACCAAACAAAAACCAGGGGAATTATTCTCAGTATTCCTGCAACGATGGCGCCAAATGTCTAGCAGACGTTCTCTTCAGTTACCTGAACGAGAACTAGTGGAAATTTTCATTTCCAACTTAAACGAAGAAATGGAATTTCACCTGGATGTCAAAGATACAGACTCCTTTAACGATATGATCACCAAGGGTATAAAATGTGAAAGGGCACTCATCAAGAAAGGGCTCATCAAAATCTTTAATGAACCAAAAGATGGTCCTCGCCCACGCTTCAATAGTGACAAACCAAACTTCTGGAACAAGAATAAAAATATCGTCAACGATGGGGTTGTGGATGCTCGGACTGTCCAAAATGCACAACCTGTGGTTCGGTTTGCAGGACAAAATCCTCCACCTCAAAATAACACAAATGTTCCTCTTAATCAAGGTCGCATCACATCTCATGATGAACCAAGACCTCGTCCACAAAAACAAAAACGCACATACACTCCCTTAGGGGAACCCATTGAAACAGTGATGCGACAACTCATTTCTCAGAATTTGATCACTTTACCTAAGTTATCAAATTATGAGCCTCAAGTCAAACCGGCATGGTGGAGAGATACTGAACATTGTGAGTTCCATCAAGGAAGAGGACATAAGACAAGTAATTGTCATCGATTGAAAGATCTCATTCAGGATCTTATTGACCGAGGAGAAATTGAAATTGAAGGACATGACCCAAAAACAACCAATAATGATCATCAGATGTTCAAGAATCCACTTCCATCACAAGATCAAAGGGGTCCTTCCACTTCCAGACGAGGTCCTGATACCATTGATTATACGCAGGCTGCGTATAATTACACTGTCAATCACCTGTATGATGCCAGTGAACAAATTGCAACTATCACCTTCAAAAATCCCACCTCAAATTGCAATGTTGTTACGCGTCGCGGCAAAGTTACCATCAAGGCAGCTCCACAAGGCACCACCTCCGTCCCAAAGCAATATAACCTTGTGGAACAATTAGACAAAACCCCTGCGCTCATATCCATTTTAGAACTATTACGCTTATCACCATCTCATAAAACAATCTTGGATCAAGCACTCCAAGAGGCGTCAGTCCCTGCAAACCTGAATACGGACCAGTTTCAAGCCATGGTTGGAAATCTAAAGTCATCACCTTGTCTCACTTTTTCTGAAAGTGACAACTCTTCTTTCCAACAACCTCATAATGCTTCGCTACACATTGAAGGCTTTTTCAACCAACACAGGATCAAGCGAGTCTTGATTGATAATGGAGCAGGCCTAAACATTTGTACACTACAGTTGGTCACAGCATTGGGATATGCAATAGAATCAGTGGATCCTCGCAAGAAGATCACCATCAAGGCCTATGATGATGCAGAGCGTTCATCCAAAGGAGCTGTGGTACTACCAATCCGAGTGGGCCCTGTGGTAAAGCATATCATTTGTCAGGTTCTGGACCTTCCTCTGCCATATAATCTATTATTAGGGAGACCTTGGATACATGCCATGCAAGCTGTTCCATCTACCTACCATCAATGTATCAAGTTCCCACATAACGGGGTCGAGATCACAATCCTGGGCGATGCAAATCCCTTTGCATTTTGCCATAATATCAACCATCAACCAGAGATTACCGTTCCTAATAATAGAGAAGCCATTTCCTCCACATCATATATAAACCCCGCCTCTCTTGCTAGTTCAAACACCCCTATGCCCAAGCAAGAAAAGCTAAAGATGAAAGTAGCAGAGGAAGGTCCTGGAGAATATAACTTGAGTCAGCTCTTTTGTGTGGGACAAATGCCCACTTCTCCTAGAACACATGGTAAACCACAGCAGTTGCTCCAGCAACGACTAATCACGCCAGCATGTGCCTTAACGCCTTTCATCCTTGGAAAGAGTCAAGAGGAAGAAACACAAGATGAGGACCTAGCGGACTGGATCTATAAAGATCCCATCACCACTGACAAACCGCAAGTTACACTTCCTACGGAACAATATGGCAAAGGCCTCCTCATTATGCAAAGAATGGGATATGATGGTCAGAGTGCTTTGGGATACTGCAAACAAGGACGACACGAACCTCTACTACCAGAATTCAAGCCCAAAGGTAATACAGGCCTTGGCTTTGAAAAAGAGATCCTTCCTAAACTCAGATTCAAAGGAAAACCCAGCAAACCATTTTGCCCACCTACTGCAAAGAGGATACCTTTCATAATCAAAGCACCATCAAGCACTATCCCCACTGCCCCCTCAAGGCTCACAACTCCACCATCACCAATGTCACTCATCCCATCAAACGAACCAGTAATCCTATCAGCAACACCATTTGTAGCAGCAACTATATTGGAACCCGCAGCAACATCTATGGCACCAGTAATTCCAGCAGAAGCCACTGAGTCACCATTACCGATACTTCCAGTGACAAATCCATTAAACCCCATCACAATTCCTGCAACACCGATCACTACAAGGATACATAAACCAATCACACCTGCCGTGTTTAACTCCAAAGACATCCCAGTATGGTATAGCAATCGGATGCTGGAGAGTGATTCAGAGACCGACTCACATGAGTGGGAATTCGATTCAGTGCAACTTAACACTTCAGATGAGGAAGACACATCACCACCTCCACCCCGCAAAGACATCCCTGTTTACGGAGAAGCACAGATAAAGACCACTTGGGTACCTGAGCTGGAAACATCTTCCACAGACCCTACGTCTCATCCTACGCCTGATTCTGACAGGGAGAGTACCATCAACGACCTTCACCACACTGTCTTAACCCTCACTGATACATCTCCCGCACTTAACTTAATCGATGAAGTAATGCCCATTATCCACCCTGAACTCATTGAATGGAACCAACCAAATCCCCCATGTCTTGACCTCTTCCAGAACGATGAGGCTATCATTGACTTTTTGGAATTAAGGGATAATCTACCAAGCGGGGATCACAAAGTTGGATTCGCCATTGAACTTAATAGCGCAGCATACTTCAGGGCGGATGCCAAATCCTTCAGCTGCAAAAATATAACAATAAAACATGGATCTTCCAGTGAAAACCACACTGTGGCACTATTTGATCCAACAAAAGTAAAAAGAAAGAGCGTATCCAACGGTGAAAACCTCTCTGAGGCACTTGAGGATGAAGGGTTTGACATTCTCCCTGCTAGTACACAACAGGAACGATCGACGATTCTCATTGAGGAGACTAAAGAATACAATGTGGGGACTCCTGAAAACCCTCATATCATACATCTGGCATCTCTTCTCACTCCAGAGGAACAGCCTCAATTTATAGAGTTCTTCCAACAGCGTCAGATCAACTTTGCACGGTCATATGCAGACATGCCTGGGCTTGATCCTGATTTAGTCATGCATCATCTCACAGTAGCAAAAGGAGCCAAACCTGTCAAGCAGAAGCTTCGTAAGATGCATCCTCAGATTGCCGTGCTAGTCAAAATAGAACTCAAAAAACTCCTGGATGTTGGTTTCATTAGACCAATTGATTATGCAGAATGGATCTCCAACATTGTACCAGTTGGCAAACCAAAAGGGGGCATCCGCATTTGTACAGACTTCAGAGATCTGAATAAGGCATGTCCTAAGGATGACTTCCCTCTACCAAATATTGACATCATAGTAGATTTGACAGCAGGACATGCCATGCTTTCACTCATGGATGGCTTTTCAGGATATAATCAAATAAAGATCGCACCAGAGGACCAAAATAAGACAGCCTTCACATGTCCATGGGGCACATATTGCTGGAATGTAATGCCTTTTGGTCTAAAGAATGCAGGAGCGACCTATCAAAGAGCAATGACCACCATCTTCCATGACATGATGCATACTATGATGGAAGATTATGTGGATGATTTACTAGCAAAATCACTTACTAGAGAAGGACATCTTCACATCTTAGATAAAATCTTTGATAGACTGGAACAGTACCATGTTCAACTCAACCCAAAGAAATGTGTCTTCGGAGTGACCTCCGGGAAGCTTCTAGGATACATTGTCTCAAGCAAAGGTATTGAGGTCGATCCAGCAAAGGTTAAGGCAATAATGGACATGCCACCTCCAAAGAATATCAGTCAGCTAAGAACACTACAAGGACGGCTTCAATCTATCCGCAGATTCATTGCACAATTGGCTGATAAGTGTCACCCATTCACACACCTGCTACACAAGAACATCCGCTTTCAGTGGGATGACAGATGCCAGCAAGCATTTCAGGCGCTTAAAGACTATCTCATGAATCCACCATTGCTGATGCCACCAGATCCAAGTAGACCATTATTGCTCTATATCTCAGCAACAAGTACAGCATTGGGTGTACTACTGGCACAACATAATGCAGAAGGAAAAGAGTGTGCTATTTACTACATCTCTCGCACACTTGTGGGCTATGAACTCAATTACACACCTATTGAGCGAGCTTGCCTAGCAGTAATCTTGGCAGCCACTAAACTGAGGCACTATCTGTTAACACACAAGGTGCAACTCATTGCAAAGATTGATCCGCTCAAGTATTTACTTAACAAAGCAGCATTGACAGGTCGCTTAGCTAAATGGGTAATGATTCTAAGTGAATTCGACATCGAGTATGTGGACCGTAAAGCTATCAAAGGTCAGGTCATTGCAGATCAATTGGCCGATGCACCACTCATAGGCGATCATCCTCTCATTTCAAATTTTCCAGATGAAGAGATATTCATGATCACAGAAGCACAACCATGGAAACTATATTTTGATGGTTCATACACTAGGCACGGCTCGGGGGCAGGCATTCTGTTTATCACACCTCAAGGTGATAGCATCCCGAAGTCTTACAGGCTCACATTTCCATGCACAAACAACATAGCAGAGTATGAGGCCTTGATCACAGGACTCAGGTTAGCCGTACAATGGAAATTACAAGAACTACAAGTATATGGCGACTCACAACTGGTCATTCGACAAGCAACTAATGAATATCAGACCAAAGATGATAAACTCATGCCATACAAGCAAATGGTGGACAGTCTAAAGACATCATTTACTACTATCACTTTTGAGCAGATACCAAGAGATCAGAATCGAGCTGCTGACGCCATGGCTACCATCGCATCTCTACTAGATCTTCCACAGAATTCAACACGCTACGAGTTCTTGGTAGAACAACTTTGGATTCCCACTTATGATATCCCCGAATCTGAAATGATATGTTGCCTTGTTGGTTCTGAATCCCCATGGTACGGTGAGTTCTACACCTATCTCCGCGATCACACCCTTCCTCCCAACCAATCAAATAACCAACGTAAAACCTTCATTCGCCAAACTGCTCGATATACCATTATTGCCGAAACCCTATACCGATGCAGTCTTGATGGTACTCTCCTTCGATGTCTAGAACAAGGTGAGATAACAAAGGCTTTGGAAGAGGTACATGAAGGAATTTGCGGGACTCACTCAAGTGGTCCATCACTAGCCAAGAAGATCATGCGAGCTGGATACTATTGGCCATCTATGGAAAAGGATTCCTACTACTTTGTTAGGAAGTGCAAAAAATGTCAAGTTCATGGCGACCTAATACATGCACCAGCTCAAGAACTGCAACCAATCACAACACCATGGCCTTTTTGTCAATGGGGTCTTGATCTTGTGGGTAAAATCCATCCATCTTCATCCAATGGCCATAAATTCATTATTACTGCCACTGAATATTTCACCAAGTGGATCGAAGCTGTTCCACTTACCCAAGTCACCGGCAAGCAGATCGCCTCATTCATCCTCAATTACATCATCTGCCGGTATGGTGTACCCATGTCCATTGTCACAGATAACGGTCTTCCTTTCAAAAATCAGGATGTTCGTGAGCTTTGTGAGAAATTTCATATCCAACACCGCTTTTCCACTCCCTATTACCCACAAGGCAATGGTCAGGCCGAAGCATCCAATAAAAACATATTGAGGATCCTAAAGAAGACAGTCAATGATGCCGGTCGTGATTGGCATGTTCAATTGAATCCAGCGCTATGGGCATATCGAACTAGCATTCGAACCCCTACAGGTGCAACTCCTTATTCATTGGTCTATGGTGCAGAAGCTATCTTGCCTATTGAGGTCGAGATACCATCATTAAGGGTTTCCTTGCACAATCTCATTGATGATGACGCATACAGAGTCTCACGCCTTCAGGACTTGGAGCTACTTGATGAGAAGCGACAAGCTGCATACAACCATCTCAAAGCCTATCAGCAGCGCATGAGTAGAAGCTACAATCACCGAGTTAGATCTCGTACATTTGAGGTAGGTGATCTTGTTCTTCGAGAAAATCCTCGCAACCAACCAAACAGAGAACATCAAGGCAAGTTTGAATCAAACTGGTTGGGCCCATATGTTGTCACTGCTGTATTCGGGTCCGGGGCATATCAGTTGGCCACATCAGATGGAGAACCACTCGCAGACCCAATCAATAGCATGCACCTCAAACGGTTTTATACCTAAGGTGTACAGAGCATCAGGCTCCCCTACATATCAGAAAAATACCAAAAACATTCAGAAAATTCCTGAAGAAAATACAAAAACATTCAAAAAAAGTAAAGAAAAATCATGCATCCAAACGGTGAACAACCACTCCGGTGGCACCTTGGGTAAGAACGATGGTGAAAACCTGGCAAACAGGCGCCACTCGTAAAGGCTATGGCTCCATTATCTTTCAGACTTGTGGCGATCACATCTACTTCATACATACATCCATCCATCCATCAACCATGGCTTGTTATTCCTCTGCAATTATGATAGTACTTCATGCGTCTAGCATCCCGCTTTTTCATAAATCATGTCCAACTTGGGGGCAATGCCCTTACAATCTAGATGATGGAAGTGGATTCTACATTACTGGTGATTCATTGGCAAAAACATTCAAAAATGTCTCGCAAAATACAAAAACATTCAAAAATGTCTCGCAAAATACAAAAACATTCAAAAATGTCTCGCAAAATATCAAAAACATTCAAAAATGACTCACAAAATCCACAAATATTCAAAAACTATTACACAAAATCCAAAAACATCAGAAAAACCATCGAAAATCACCCAAAAACATGACAACACCTTGTACATATTCATCCGATCAGATACAAAACAAACATTGACAAAATACTCACACAAATGACCACTTATCACTCGACCAACACAATCAACATCAACAATCCAAACTGTCTTAAACAAGGATGCATCCTTCCTTACCAAAACAAAGACAAAAGTGACGTTTTCTTTGACAAGAAAATTATGTTAAGCTATCAAATGCTTGGTTGATTCGTGAGTAATTCATTTGTTTATCTGTATCGGGATCTTTCAGCATTGTTTTGTATCGTTTGCGCATTATTTCCGATGAAGTAATGGGGCATGTACTAATGGTGTCTACGTGGGAAGTTCACCAAGCTACATGATCTTATGCAAAACGCAATCATAGATCATTACGGCTTGCTGACTACAGCGTATACCTCGACCATATGGGCATGAACCATTACCAAGGATCCTTATTCTTTATTCTTTATGTATATACTGTTTGTTTGCAGGTACAATGCTTTTTCTTTGGTTCCTCCTACCTCATCCAAACTGGATAAAGGTTTTATCTCTTATTACGGTATGCACTTGTCTCAGGATCTGATCAACCTAAGATCAAGGAGGACGATCCAAGTCATGCACGAAAGGAGATAATCCTTGTCTGTTCCGCAAGCAATACTCTGGTCAACTTGATCCATTATATCAAGTTGCTTGTATTAACTTGCTATATCAAAATCCATGTAAGAAATACTCTGGTCATCTTGAATCTTTATGTCAAGTTGCTTGTATTTTCTTACAACATTTTAAAGCTCAATGATGAAAAATAAAGCACCATGGATCGTCATTCCATCTCATCTGTATATATTGCATTTCGTTGCATTCCATCCATCCATACATTCATAATAGCTGCATATCATGCATACGTAGTCATAATAATGCATACTCTATTTTACTCATCTTCTTCCATAGGACTCGGTCCTAGTCCTCCATATCTTCTATCTAACATCGAATCCCCCCTCACCCTCCCTATCTTAATCATCAACATCATCCTAATCCCTTCATCACTTCCCATCCTCACTCATCCACAAAATTAAGCTAGTTACTCTGTCTACATAGATACATCGACTCCCACACACCTAGACTATCAACAGATACTCTGATCAAGTATCTTCGGGTCTCAACAGGTAATCGATTATGGTAATCCTAGACTACATCAGGCATTTATCATAATGACCTAGTCTCAACGGGGCTACCATGATTCCCCACAACCATCCATCACACACACATTATCAATTGATCAAACCAATCAAACACAATCCAACGGACAATTACATCAATTGTCTACGTCTCAACGAGTATTTTGCTTCATATACCTTGACTTCATCGGGCAATTACATCAATTGTCTAAGTCACATCAGGTCACTTTGATTCACTTACTCAGACTTTATCATGTCCAAGCGACCAACTGACATCAACTGTCACGCTTTGACTTGACCGGGGCAATTAAACCGATTGCACCAGATTGTCCAAACAATTTTGATCAATTGTATAGCATCAATCCAAACCCCACACTACATCTGCTATGTATCTCTTGCATGACCTCAGGGTATTCGTTGGCTTGTTGTTTCTTCATATTCACTCCATTTTCTCCCATTCTTTCATCATTAGTTCTAATTTCTTCTATTCTACCTCCCCTTCGCTTTTCATTCTTTTTCGAGAGATCGCCCGATTTTTCAAAAAAAATTGGCCCATCCCTCGAGGGGGCATACCACCCATTAAATTTACATTTTATGGGGCATTTCTTCACACCTATTTTTCTTTCTTTGAAACGACGCGATAAACCGCACCGTCTCAAACAGGGGCAAATGTAGTCACATAAATTTGTCCACTTAATTAAATGAATACTTAGTATTTATTTGATTATTTAACCATCAATTAATAATTAATTAAATTAATATTTAATTAATTCATCTTAACCCTCTTCTCCTATTAATTAAATAAATTATTCAATTTATTTGATTTAATTCACTTAACCAAATTCAGACCATTAATTAAATAAATAAATCATATTTATTTAATTAAATATTCTCTCACATTTAAATAAATTAATATTTATTTAAATCCCCCCAAAATCCCACCTCTCACATTTAAATAAATAAATCATTTATTTAAATCACCTTTATCCTCCACCCACTTGCATTTTCCTACAAAAGCAAGTTGCACAATTATTTTAAATAAATAATTTATTTAAAACACCTTTATCCTCCACCCACTTGTATTTTCCTACAAAAGCAAGTTGCACAACTATTTTAAATAAATTATTTATTTAAAATCCTATTTATCCTCACCCACTTGAAACCTTTAATGGTTTCCCTTAAGTATTCAAACTTGATGGCTTTAAAGTCTTCAAACTTGATGGCTTCCTTCTATAGTCTTCTTAAGACTTTAATGGTTTTCCTTAAAGTCTTCAAGCCTTTAATGGTTCCCCTCAAAGTCTTCAAGCATTTTAATGCTTTATCTTCCTTTTTCTCATTTAAATAAATTAATATTTATTTGAATATTTATCCAAATACAACTTGCACACATTTATTGAAATAAATGAATTTTTATTTTAATAAAATCCTATTTTCCCTCACCCACCAAATCCACTTGCAAAATCTAATCCCCTTCTAGATTCTTCTAACCCCTTCCTAATTAACTTAATCCATCCCCTAATTATTGTCACATTCCTAAGCAAAATGGAGTCACTTCTCAAAGCCTAAAAGTCTTTGATAACCATTAAAGGCTTTCAACCTTCAACCACTAAATGTCTCAAAGTCTTGGATAACCTTTGAAAGCTTCCAACCTTCAACCACTAAATGGCTCAAAGTCTTTGATAACCATTGAAGGCTTTCAACCTTCAACCACTTAATCCCCAAAGTCTCCAATAACCATTAATGGTTACCTCAAACCCTCCCACATGGTTAAAACATTTGTTTTGACTCAACCTCTACCCAACCCAAAGGTCTCATCAAGCCTTTAATGCTTTGACCATGATTATCTCTTAAACATTTGCACAAAGGTTTATCCTTGGATTAACTCTTAATCCAGTGGGTAATCTTAATTTAGACTTGACCCTTACCTTCTAGATAACCATGAGGTCTTCTCAGGCCTTTAATGCCTCCAACCTCTTCTCTCAACCCAATCCTATGTTGACACTTGTCACCATTTTATTGGTGCCAATTGTGCACATGGATCCCCAACTTTCAAACTTGGCCCTTGATTAAACCATTCAATCTTAACCCTTCATTTCCCCATTTCTTCTATAAATAGAACCCTTCTCCTCAAGCAAAGAAGAAGCATTTTAGAGTATTGTTGTTATACTGGCATTAGCATAGAGCTTTTTCATAGTATCACTATCTACTCTAGCATAGTATTTAGCTTTTCATTTCATATTTGAAGCTTAGTATTAAATCTCAATCCTCCATAAGCATCCATAGTGCAAAAAGCTGCTGAGAGCTACACTCATTTGGGACTTGGAGAGGAGAGGAACAAGGGAGGAGCAACTATGAGCATCTTGATTAGCTATTTCATTTTATGTTTATATGCTTTCTATTTCATGCTTAATATCTCTCTTGATATGCCTGTTTAGGATAATCTTTTGTTGCTAACACTAACGTTTGTTTCTTGTGCTCTTGTGTGTGTGGCCATCAAACAGATTTTCTAATCCTTTTTGCAGAGCATCATTTGGTGAACCCGACGTGAATCAAAGAGCAATCATTTTGAAGACTACTAACTTTTGAATGTTTTAATTGACACACAGGTCATTCTCTTGCATTTTTCTTCTCAATTTAGCACCTTCGCAAATTGATACTTTAATGCTATTGTCTATAATGTTGCTCTTTCATGTTAAATAGCATTTCTGTTTTCACACAGAGTAGAGCTATTGTAACAAAGAGTTGTAAGAAAATTCCTTGTAACCGAAAACCAAAAATTTTAGGCTTGTAGAAGCCCACCAAAACATGCAGATTTTTCTAACTAATTATCTTTTGTGCAGGTTTTAACTAACCCCTACAATAGCATTATTTTTAGCAATTTTAGCTTAGGAAATAAATTTGTTCATATTGCTAACTTTGTCTTTCAAGTTAGGATAAAATAAATTCATTTTCCTTTTGGGTTAAAATCAACTACACTTTCATTTGGAGTTTTAAAAAGAACCATATCTTTCGTTTGGAGCTCTAAAAAAGAATCACACTTGTTCAAAGTTAAAAAGAATCACAAAAACAAACACGCAAATTTTTTTTGTTGCAAAGTTAGGAACAAATTCTTTTGGTGCTTAAAATCAACAAGGCAAATTTTATTTCTTGCATCAAGATAAAACTTACAATCCACACTTCCATTTTTGGTGCAAATAAAATTCACAATCAACTTGTCTCATTTTCAAAGCAATTTTACTTCATGCAAACGTGTTTTTCATTAAGTTGACCAGGATTTTCAAATTCTAGTTTACTCAAACAATTGCCTTTGAAAATTAAAAAGAACACCATGATTGTTGGAGCAACATCTCCAAATAGTTAGATCACATTGCAATGATAGATTAAAAAGAACAAGTGTTTTTCGTGCTTGGCACACTTGTGCAAAGAGTTGGTTGAGTGGTCCTACTTCTAACACACACTATCCTCTCCCTTGGCTTTCGTGGTCCTAGGTGCAAGAGAAAAGTGTTAGTAACACTCACATTTTATCTTTTTAAGAGAGGCCTGCCAAGGGATCGATACTCTTGGGAACGACCTCGAGCGGTAAATCCTTCGAGCCGCTATAGAAATCAGGTGAGAGCGAAAGCTGTAGCCTTGGGTATAGCTGTTCCTACAGTGTAACTGGCCGAAAGGACAAATGGGCCCCACCACCAGTTACAAGGCTCTTAAGTGAGTCACTGCAGAATGAACTTATGTCCAAAGCCATCGAACATGACTAAACACCTTTAAGTAGTAGCCCACCTGTTCTATTGATTGAGGATATTTGAGGTATAATTTAGTGCAAGAGCATAGATGGTTTTGCTCCCAAGATACTCACCATACATATTTCCTTGAGTAGAAACATAGCTTTTTGAAAAGTCACTTGTGGCTTGATAAAAGTGGTGACTCCCCCATCATAGGGATCATCTATTTGTTATGCTCGTGCAAGACTTAGTATATCACATCCTTACCTGCCATGGCGGGATTCATAAGGTATGTAGTACCAAAGTCGAAGAAATATCAAGATGTGGGCTAAATTTATCACAACTGGCCATTTGACCTTAGGGATAAAAGTGTTTGAAGTGTGTTCGTTTTACAGACCTAGTGCGAATTGAGCCGACTTTAGGCTTTGGAAATACACCTTAAAATAAATCTAAAGGAAGGGTCAAAAACAAGTCCAAGGATTGGGTTGATCTAGACCCATACTCATTTGTGCCTTTGAGGCTACAATCTTGTGTTTGTGTGCTTGCTTTGTTTTCTTGTCAAAGAAAAATCAGAAAATCAATCCCAAAAACAAAGTATTCATCCAACATCTGTCAACACAACCAAAAATACCAAAAACAAAGTGCAAACAAACAAAGAGTCAAAAATTTATGACCATTCTTCACATCTTGCGAAAGAAGAAGTGTCATCAGAATATCACCTTGAAAAGGAGACCACTAAGCTCAAAGGCTTTGATCAAAAGGAGGAAATTCTTCTATCTCAATAGACAAATTTTTGTCTCACATAGAGTCTTTCTACATCGCATGCGTCTATACCTTCAAGAAAAAAAAAAACAAACGAGTTTGATTCAGAATCATTGAACCGCAGAGCTTTTATGCAATATAGGGCTCTGAGTTATCACAAAAATCAAGGAGGAAAGATTAATCCCAACTTCTTCCCAAAACGTCTGTATCACCTACAACACAGCTCGAGAAGTGCCACCAACGCCTGAAAGGGAAGAAGTAGAGTTTGTTCCATTTGTAACACAAAGTTTTTATTAAAGTTGAAAACAAAACATCCATCATCTCATTCATACATCATTTTTCCATCATCAATTCATCCCAAAACTCTCAAAACATTAAGAGGTTCTTGTCCCAAGATTCCTTTTTTAGATATTGCTTGAAATCAAACACATCACATCACTTTTAGATTGTTTCTACATCTAGGATAAGCTCATCCTAAGAGACACATCTACGCAGGTTAAAACTAGTTCATGAGTGAATCCTCTCATTGCTAGGTAGTCAAAATCTGTAACACATCTCAGATTTCTCTACACCTTATCACATCCAAACTCATCAAAACAAACAAGCAATTCAAAGAAAGAATTCTGGTTACATTTACCTTTAGAGTGCTAGAGATCTACAATCCACTAATCATCCATCTTTCATCGAACAACTCATCATCATCTTCAATCAACTTCAAAACAAACTTGCAAACAAAATGGCTCAAACCCGATCACGATCAAGGCAACGAGAAATAGAAATGGAGGAAGAAGAGGACAACCTCAATGAATTTCAAGAAGCACTTGGAGGAAATGTGAATGATGAAAACCCAAGTACTCCCACTCCTTCAACAATCGAAAGGGTTCAGCATAACCCTCATTTTAACAGATTATTTGATGAAATACTAAGGAGCAATGCGAATGCTCACTTCTTAAGACTTGCTCAAGAAGGAGCCAAACTCCCCTCAGACTTTGATCTTGCCCAATTAAGACAAGCATCAGAAAGACAAAGTCACCATGAGGAGGAAAGGCGTAGAGATCCCATCAGATATAACATTCCTCGAGGTAACCCACCACCTCCTCCTCCAAATGAAATAGAGATGTTGCGGCAACAAGTCGAGAATCTCGCCCAACAACTTCATAGTGGTGTTAAAACCAATCAATTCTCACTTAACGACATCTGTCCCTATCCTTTTGATAGGAATCTTTATATGCCACCCTTTCCACGCGGGTTCGAAACACCCAAATTTGAAAAATATAGAGGAAAGGGGGATCCCCGTGATCATGTCCGAGAATTTCATTCCGCTTGTCTTGAAGTGGCTTATGAGGACACATACCTAATGCGCCTTTTTCCCCAAAGCTTGGGAGGAACCACCACATCATGGTTTTCCCGACTACCAGGTGGCATTAGAACATTTGAGGAACTCATCCAGAAGTTCCTATCTCATTACTCTCATAACATTGAATGCGACATCACCATGGCTGATCTATGCAACACCAAACAAAAACCAGGGGAATTATTCTCAGTATTCCTGCAACGATGGCGCCAAATGTCTAGCAGACGTTCTCTTCAGTTACCTGAACGAGAACTAGTGGAAATTTTCATTTCCAACTTAAACGAAGAAATGGAATTTCACCTGGATGTCAAAGATACAGACTCCTTTAACGATATGATCACCAAGGGTATAAAATGTGAAAGGGCACTCATCAAGAAAGGGCTCATCAAAATCTTTAATGAACCAAAAGATGGTCCTCGCCCACGCTTCAATAGTGACAAACCAAACTTCTGGAACAAGAATAAAAATATCGTCAACGATGGGGTTGTGGATGCTCGGACTGTCCAAAATGCACAACCTGTGGTTCGGTTTGCAGGACAAAATCCTCCACCTCAAAATAACACAAATGTTCCTCTTAATCAAGGTCGCATCACATCTCATGATGAACCAAGACCTCGTCCACAAAAACAAAAACGCACATACACTCCCTTAGGGGAACCCATTGAAACAGTGATGCGACAACTCATTTCTCAGAATTTGATCACTTTACCTAAGTTATCAAATTATGAGCCTCAAGTCAAACCGGCATGGTGGAGAGATACTGAACATTGTGAGTTCCATCAAGGAAGAGGACATAAGACAAGTAATTGTCATCGATTGAAAGATCTCATTCAGGATCTTATTGACCGAGGAGAAATTGAAATTGAAGGACATGACCCAAAAACAACCAATAATGATCATCAGATGTTCAAGAATCCACTTCCATCACAAGATCAAAGGGGTCCTTCCACTTCCAGACGAGGTCCTGATACCATTGATTATACGCAGGCTGCGTATAATTACACTGTCAATCACCTGTATGATGCCAGTGAACAAATTGCAACTATCACCTTCAAAAATCCCACCTCAAATTGCAATGTTGTTACGCGTCGCGGCAAAGTTACCATCAAGGCAGCTCCACAAGGCACCACCTCCGTCCCAAAGCAATATAACCTTGTGGAACAATTAGACAAAACCCCTGCGCTCATATCCATTTTAGAACTATTACGCTTATCACCATCTCATAAAACAATCTTGGATCAAGCACTCCAAGAGGCGTCAGTCCCTGCAAACCTGAATACGGACCAGTTTCAAGCCATGGTTGGAAATCTAAAGTCATCACCTTGTCTCACTTTTTCTGAAAGTGACAACTCTTCTTTCCAACAACCTCATAATGCTTCGCTACACATTGAAGGCTTTTTCAACCAACACAGGATCAAGCGAGTCTTGATTGATAATGGAGCAGGCCTAAACATTTGTACACTACAGTTGGTCACAGCATTGGGATATGCAATAGAATCAGTGGATCCTCGCAAGAAGATCACCATCAAGGCCTATGATGATGCAGAGCGTTCATCCAAAGGAGCTGTGGTACTACCAATCCGAGTGGGCCCTGTGGTAAAGCATATCATTTGTCAGGTTCTGGACCTTCCTCTGCCATATAATCTATTATTAGGGAGACCTTGGATACATGCCATGCAAGCTGTTCCATCTACCTACCATCAATGTATCAAGTTCCCACATAACGGGGTCGAGATCACAATCCTGGGCGATGCAAATCCCTTTGCATTTTGCCATAATATCAACCATCAACCAGAGATTACCGTTCCTAATAATAGAGAAGCCATTTCCTCCACATCATATATAAACCCCGCCTCTCTTGCTAGTTCAAACACCCCTATGCCCAAGCAAGAAAAGCTAAAGATGAAAGTAGCAGAGGAAGGTCCTGGAGAATATAACTTGAGTCAGCTCTTTTGTGTGGGACAAATGCCCACTTCTCCTAGAACACATGGTAAACCACAGCAGTTGCTCCAGCAACGACTAATCACGCCAGCATGTGCCTTAACGCCTTTCATCCTTGGAAAGAGTCAAGAGGAAGAAACACAAGATGAGGACCTAGCGGACTGGATCTATAAAGATCCCATCACCACTGACAAACCGCAAGTTACACTTCCTACGGAACAATATGGCAAAGGCCTCCTCATTATGCAAAGAATGGGATATGATGGTCAGAGTGCTTTGGGATACTGCAAACAAGGACGACACGAACCTCTACTACCAGAATTCAAGCCCAAAGGTAATACAGGCCTTGGCTTTGAAAAAGAGATCCTTCCTAAACTCAGATTCAAAGGAAAACCCAGCAAACCATTTTGCCCACCTACTGCAAAGAGGATACCTTTCATAATCAAAGCACCATCAAGCACTATCCCCACTGCCCCCTCAAGGCTCACAACTCCACCATCACCAATGTCACTCATCCCATCAAACGAACCAGTAATCCTATCAGCAACACCATTTGTAGCAGCAACTATATTGGAACCCGCAGCAACATCTATGGCACCAGTAATTCCAGCAGAAGCCACTGAGTCACCATTACCGATACTTCCAGTGACAAATCCATTAAACCCCATCACAATTCCTGCAACACCGATCACTACAAGGATACATAAACCAATCACACCTGCCGTGTTTAACTCCAAAGACATCCCAGTATGGTATAGCAATCGGATGCTGGAGAGTGATTCAGAGACCGACTCACATGAGTGGGAATTCGATTCAGTGCAACTTAACACTTCAGATGAGGAAGACACATCACCACCTCCACCCCGCAAAGACATCCCTGTTTACGGAGAAGCACAGATAAAGACCACTTGGGTACCTGAGCTGGAAACATCTTCCACAGACCCTACGTCTCATCCTACGCCTGATTCTGACAGGGAGAGTACCATCAACGACCTTCACCACACTGTCTTAACCCTCACTGATACATCTCCCGCACTTAACTTAATCGATGAAGTAATGCCCATTATCCACCCTGAACTCATTGAATGGAACCAACCAAATCCCCCATGTCTTGACCTCTTCCAGAACGATGAGGCTATCATTGACTTTTTGGAATTAAGGGATAATCTACCAAGCGGGGATCACAAAGTTGGATTCGCCATTGAACTTAATAGCGCAGCATACTTCAGGGCGGATGCCAAATCCTTCAGCTGCAAAAATATAACAATAAAACATGGATCTTCCAGTGAAAACCACACTGTGGCACTATTTGATCCAACAAAAGTAAAAAGAAAGAGCGTATCCAACGGTGAAAACCTCTCTGAGGCACTTGAGGATGAAGGGTTTGACATTCTCCCTGCTAGTACACAACAGGAACGATCGACGATTCTCATTGAGGAGACTAAAGAATACAATGTGGGGACTCCTGAAAACCCTCATATCATACATCTGGCATCTCTTCTCACTCCAGAGGAACAGCCTCAATTTATAGAGTTCTTCCAACAGCGTCAGATCAACTTTGCACGGTCATATGCAGACATGCCTGGGCTTGATCCTGATTTAGTCATGCATCATCTCACAGTAGCAAAAGGAGCCAAACCTGTCAAGCAGAAGCTTCGTAAGATGCATCCTCAGATTGCCGTGCTAGTCAAAATAGAACTCAAAAAACTCCTGGATGTTGGTTTCATTAGACCAATTGATTATGCAGAATGGATCTCCAACATTGTACCAGTTGGCAAACCAAAAGGGGGCATCCGCATTTGTACAGACTTCAGAGATCTGAATAAGGCATGTCCTAAGGATGACTTCCCTCTACCAAATATTGACATCATAGTAGATTTGACAGCAGGACATGCCATGCTTTCACTCATGGATGGCTTTTCAGGATATAATCAAATAAAGATCGCACCAGAGGACCAAAATAAGACAGCCTTCACATGTCCATGGGGCACATATTGCTGGAATGTAATGCCTTTTGGTCTAAAGAATGCAGGAGCGACCTATCAAAGAGCAATGACCACCATCTTCCATGACATGATGCATACTATGATGGAAGATTATGTGGATGATTTACTAGCAAAATCACTTACTAGAGAAGGACATCTTCACATCTTAGATAAAATCTTTGATAGACTGGAACAGTACCATGTTCAACTCAACCCAAAGAAATGTGTCTTCGGAGTGACCTCCGGGAAGCTTCTAGGATACATTGTCTCAAGCAAAGGTATTGAGGTCGATCCAGCAAAGGTTAAGGCAATAATGGACATGCCACCTCCAAAGAATATCAGTCAGCTAAGAACACTACAAGGACGGCTTCAATCTATCCGCAGATTCATTGCACAATTGGCTGATAAGTGTCACCCATTCACACACCTGCTACACAAGAACATCCGCTTTCAGTGGGATGACAGATGCCAGCAAGCATTTCAGGCGCTTAAAGACTATCTCATGAATCCACCATTGCTGATGCCACCAGATCCAAGTAGACCATTATTGCTCTATATCTCAGCAACAAGTACAGCATTGGGTGTACTACTGGCACAACATAATGCAGAAGGAAAAGAGTGTGCTATTTACTACATCTCTCGCACACTTGTGGGCTATGAACTCAATTACACACCTATTGAGCGAGCTTGCCTAGCAGTAATCTTGGCAGCCACTAAACTGAGGCACTATCTGTTAACACACAAGGTGCAACTCATTGCAAAGATTGATCCGCTCAAGTATTTACTTAACAAAGCAGCATTGACAGGTCGCTTAGCTAAATGGGTAATGATTCTAAGTGAATTCGACATCGAGTATGTGGACCGTAAAGCTATCAAAGGTCAGGTCATTGCAGATCAATTGGCCGATGCACCACTCATAGGCGATCATCCTCTCATTTCAAATTTTCCAGATGAAGAGATATTCATGATCACAGAAGCACAACCATGGAAACTATATTTTGATGGTTCATACACTAGGCACGGCTCGGGGGCAGGCATTCTGTTTATCACACCTCAAGGTGATAGCATCCCGAAGTCTTACAGGCTCACATTTCCATGCACAAACAACATAGCAGAGTATGAGGCCTTGATCACAGGACTCAGGTTAGCCGTACAATGGAAATTACAAGAACTACAAGTATATGGCGACTCACAACTGGTCATTCGACAAGCAACTAATGAATATCAGACCAAAGATGATAAACTCATGCCATACAAGCAAATGGTGGACAGTCTAAAGACATCATTTACTACTATCACTTTTGAGCAGATACCAAGAGATCAGAATCGAGCTGCTGACGCCATGGCTACCATCGCATCTCTACTAGATCTTCCACAGAATTCAACACGCTACGAGTTCTTGGTAGAACAACTTTGGATTCCCACTTATGATATCCCCGAATCTGAAATGATATGTTGCCTTGTTGGTTCTGAATCCCCATGGTACGGTGAGTTCTACACCTATCTCCGCGATCACACCCTTCCTCCCAACCAATCAAATAACCAACGTAAAACCTTCATTCGCCAAACTGCTCGATATACCATTATTGCCGAAACCCTATACCGATGCAGTCTTGATGGTACTCTCCTTCGATGTCTAGAACAAGGTGAGATAACAAAGGCTTTGGAAGAGGTACATGAAGGAATTTGCGGGACTCACTCAAGTGGTCCATCACTAGCCAAGAAGATCATGCGAGCTGGATACTATTGGCCATCTATGGAAAAGGATTCCTACTACTTTGTTAGGAAGTGCAAAAAATGTCAAGTTCATGGCGACCTAATACATGCACCAGCTCAAGAACTGCAACCAATCACAACACCATGGCCTTTTTGTCAATGGGGTCTTGATCTTGTGGGTAAAATCCATCCATCTTCATCCAATGGCCATAAATTCATTATTACTGCCACTGAATATTTCACCAAGTGGATCGAAGCTGTTCCACTTACCCAAGTCACCGGCAAGCAGATCGCCTCATTCATCCTCAATTACATCATCTGCCGGTATGGTGTACCCATGTCCATTGTCACAGATAACGGTCTTCCTTTCAAAAATCAGGATGTTCGTGAGCTTTGTGAGAAATTTCATATCCAACACCGCTTTTCCACTCCCTATTACCCACAAGGCAATGGTCAGGCCGAAGCATCCAATAAAAACATATTGAGGATCCTAAAGAAGACAGTCAATGATGCCGGTCGTGATTGGCATGTTCAATTGAATCCAGCGCTATGGGCATATCGAACTAGCATTCGAACCCCTACAGGTGCAACTCCTTATTCATTGGTCTATGGTGCAGAAGCTATCTTGCCTATTGAGGTCGAGATACCATCATTAAGGGTTTCCTTGCACAATCTCATTGATGATGACGCATACAGAGTCTCACGCCTTCAGGACTTGGAGCTACTTGATGAGAAGCGACAAGCTGCATACAACCATCTCAAAGCCTATCAGCAGCGCATGAGTAGAAGCTACAATCACCGAGTTAGATCTCGTACATTTGAGGTAGGTGATCTTGTTCTTCGAGAAAATCCTCGCAACCAACCAAACAGAGAACATCAAGGCAAGTTTGAATCAAACTGGTTGGGCCCATATGTTGTCACTGCTGTATTCGGGTCCGGGGCATATCAGTTGGCCACATCAGATGGAGAACCACTCGCAGACCCAATCAATAGCATGCACCTCAAACGGTTTTATACCTAAGGTGTACAGAGCATCAGGCTCCCCTACATATCAGAAAAATACCAAAAACATTCAGAAAATTCCTGAAGAAAATACAAAAACATTCAAAAAAAGTAAAGAAAAATCATGCATCCAAACGGTGAACAACCACTCCGGTGGCACCTTGGGTAAGAACGATGGTGAAAACCTGGCAAACAGGCGCCACTCGTAAAGGCTATGGCTCCATTATCTTTCAGACTTGTGGCGATCACATCTACTTCATACATACATCCATCCATCCATCAACCATGGCTTGTTATTCCTCTGCAATTATGATAGTACTTCATGCGTCTAGCATCCCGCTTTTTCATAAATCATGTCCAACTTGGGGGCAATGCCCTTACAATCTAGATGATGGAAGTGGATTCTACATTACTGGTGATTCATTGGCAAAAACATTCAAAAATGTCTCGCAAAATACAAAAACATTCAAAAATGTCTCGCAAAATACAAAAACATTCAAAAATGTCTCGCAAAATATCAAAAACATTCAAAAATGACTCACAAAATCCACAAATATTCAAAAACTATTACACAAAATCCAAAAACATCAGAAAAACCATCGAAAATCACCCAAAAACATGACAACACCTTGTACATATTCATCCGATCAGATACAAAACAAACATTGACAAAATACTCACACAAATGACCACTTATCACTCGACCAACACAATCAACATCAACAATCCAAACTGTCTTAAACAAGGATGCATCCTTCCTTACCAAAACAAAGACAAAAGTGACGTTTTCTTTGACAAGAAAATTATGTTAAGCTATCAAATGCTTGGTTGATTCGTGAGTAATTCATTTGTTTATCTGTATCGGGATCTTTCAGCATTGTTTTGTATCGTTTGCGCATTATTTCCGATGAAGTAATGGGGCATGTACTAATGGTGTCTACGTGGGAAGTTCACCAAGCTACATGATCTTATGCAAAACGCAATCATAGATCATTACGGCTTGCTGACTACAGCGTATACCTCGACCATATGGGCATGAACCATTACCAAGGATCCTTATTCTTTATTCTTTATGTATATACTGTTTGTTTGCAGGTACAATGCTTTTTCTTTGGTTCCTCCTACCTCATCCAAACTGGATAAAGGTTTTATCTCTTATTACGGTATGCACTTGTCTCAGGATCTGATCAACCTAAGATCAAGGAGGACGATCCAAGTCATGCACGAAAGGAGATAATCCTTGTCTGTTCCGCAAGCAATACTCTGGTCAACTTGATCCATTATATCAAGTTGCTTGTATTAACTTGCTATATCAAAATCCATGTAAGAAATACTCTGGTCATCTTGAATCTTTATGTCAAGTTGCTTGTATTTTCTTACAACATTTTAAAGCTCAATGATGAAAAATAAAGCACCATGGATCGTCATTCCATCTCATCTGTATATATTGCATTTCGTTGCATTCCATCCATCCATACATTCATAATAGTTGCATATCATGCATACGTAGTCATAATAATGCATACTCTATTTTACTCATCTTCTTCCATAGGACTCGGTCCTAGTCCTCCATATCTTCTATCTAACATCGAATCCCCCCTCACCCTCCCTATCTTAATCATCAACATCATCCTAATCCCTTCATCACTTCCCATCCTCACTCATCCACAAAATTAAGCTAGTTACTCTGTCTACATAGATACATCGACTCCCACACACCTAGACTATCAACAGATACTCTGATCAAGTATCTTCGGGTCTCAACAGGTAATCGATTATGGTAATCCTAGACTACATCAGGCATTTATCATAATGACCTAGTCTCAACGGGGCTACCATGATTCCCCACAACCATCCATCACACACACATTATCAATTGATCAAACCAATCAAACACAATCCAACGGACAATTACATCAATTGTCTACGTCTCAACGAGTATTTTGCTTCATATACCTTGACTTCATCGGGCAATTACATCAATTGTCTAAGTCACATCAGGTCACTTTGATTCACTTACTCAGACTTTATCATGTCCAAGCGACCAACTGACATCAACTGTCACGCTTTGACTTGACCGGGGCAATTAAACCGATTGCACCAGATTGTCCAAACAATTTTGATCAATTGTATAGCATCAATCCAAACCCCACACTACATCTGCTATGTATCTCTTGCATGACCTCAGGGTATTCGTTGGCTTGTTGTTTCTTCATATTCACTCCATTTTCTCCCATTCTTTCATCATTAGTTCTAATTTCTTCTATTCTACCTCCCCTTCGCTTTTCATTCTTTTTCGAGAGATCGCCCGATTTTTCAAAAAAAATTGGCCCATCCCTCGAGGGGGCATACCACCCATTAAATTTACATTTTATGGGGCATTTCTTCACACCTATTTTTCTTTCTTTGAAACGACGCGATAAACCGCACCGTCTCAAACAGGGGCAAATGTAGTCACATAAATTTGTCCACTTAATTAAATGAATACTTAGTATTTATTTGATTATTTAACCATCAATTAATAATTAATTAAATTAATATTTAATTAATTCATCTTAACCCTCTTCTCCTATTAATTAAATAAATTATTCAATTTATTTGATTTAATTCACTTAACCAAATTCAGACCATTAATTAAATAAATAAATCATATTTATTTAATTAAATATTCTCTCACATTTAAATAAATTAATATTTATTTAAATCCCCCCAAAATCCCACCTCTCACATTTAAATAAATAAATCATTTATTTAAATCACCTTTATCCTCCACCCACTTGCATTTTCCTACAAAAGCAAGTTGCACAATTATTTTAAATAAATAATTTATTTAAAACACCTTTATCCTCCACCCACTTGTATTTTCCTACAAAAGCAAGTTGCACAACTATTTTAAATAAATTATTTATTTAAAATCCTATTTATCCTCACCCACTTGAAACCTTTAATGGTTTCCCTTAAGTATTCAAACTTGATGGCTTTAAAGTCTTCAAACTTGATGGCTTCCTTCTATAGTCTTCTTAAGACTTTAATGGTTTTCCTTAAAGTCTTCAAGCCTTTAATGGTTCCCCTCAAAGTCTTCAAGCATTTTAATGCTTTATCTTCCTTTTTCTCATTTAAATAAATTAATATTTATTTGAATATTTATCCAAATACAACTTGCACACATTTATTGAAATAAATGAATTTTTATTTTAATAAAATCCTATTTTCCCTCACCCACCAAATCCACTTGCAAAATCTAATCCCCTTCTAGATTCTTCTAACCCCTTCCTAATTAACTTAATCCATCCCCTAATTATTGTCACATTCCTAAGCAAAATGGAGTCACTTCTCAAAGCCTAAAAGTCTTTGATAACCATTAAAGGCTTTCAACCTTCAACCACTAAATGTCTCAAAGTCTTGGATAACCTTTGAAAGCTTCCAACCTTCAACCACTAAATGGCTCAAAGTCTTTGATAACCATTGAAGGCTTTCAACCTTCAACCACTTAATCCCCAAAGTCTCCAATAACCATTAATGGTTACCTCAAACCCTCCCACATGGTTAAAACATTTGTTTTGACTCAACCTCTACCCAACCCAAAGGTCTCATCAAGCCTTTAATGCTTTGACCATGATTATCTCTTAAACATTTGCACAAAGGTTTATCCTTGGATTAACTCTTAATCCAGTGGGTAATCTTAATTTAGACTTGACCCTTACCTTCTAGATAACCATGAGGTCTTCTCAGGCCTTTAATGCCTCCAACCTCTTCTCTCAACCCAATCCTATGTTGACACTTGTCACCATTTTATTGGTGCCAATTGTGCACATGGATCCCCAACTTTCAAACTTGGCCCTTGATTAAACCATTCAATCTTAACCCTTCATTTCCCCATTTCTTCTATAAATAGAACCCTTCTCCTCAAGCAAAGAAGAAGCATTTTAGAGTATTGTTGTTATACTGGCATTAGCATAGAGCTTTTTCATAGTATCACTATCTACTCTAGCATAGTATTTAGCTTTTCATTTCATATTTGAAGCTTAGTATTAAATCTCAATCCTCCATAAGCATCCATAGTGCAAAAAGCTGCTGAGAGCTACACTCATTTGGGACTTGGAGAGGAGAGGAACAAGGGAGGAGCAACTATGAGCATCTTGATTAGCTATTTCATTTTATGTTTATATGCTTTCTATTTCATGCTTAATATCTCTCTTGATATGCCTGTTTAGGATAATCTTTTGTTGCTAACACTAACGTTTGTTTCTTGTGCTCTTGTGTGTGTTGCCATCAAACAGATTTTCTAATCCTTTTTGCAGAGCATCACTAATAATTAGAGGACCTGTCTGGGGAGAACCATTTCATATACATACTGATGCTTCCAATTTTGCTATTGGATCAGTTTTGGGACAAAAAGATGAAAATGGACAAATGCACACTATATACAATTTTAACAAGAACTTGAGTCCAGATGAGAGAAATTATACAACCACCAAGAAGGATTTTTTAGCGGCTGTATATGCAATAAACAAGTTTAGACATTTTATTACAAGTTATAAAATTTTTATCAACACAGATCATGCAGCCATTCGTTATTTAATGAATAAAGTTGTTGTAGGAGGATGAATAATCAGACGGTTCTTGCTTTTGCAGGAATTTGATGTAACTATAGTAGATAAGCCAGGTAAGGATAATGTTGTAGCTGATTTTCTCTCAAGAATGGTTTTGCAAGGGAATAATGAACTAGTGGATGATACTTTGCTAGATGAGCACTTGTTTGCAATTTCTGTTCAATCACATTGGTTTGCTAATATTGCAAATTATCTTGTAACAGGGAAGTGTCCTAGTCATTTCAATCCTAAACAAAAGAAAAGATTAATTTGTGAAAGTTCCAGATTTCAATGGATTGATGGTCTTTTGTTTAAAATGTGTCCTGATCATGTTCTTCATAGGTGTGTACAAGAAATTGATGTTTATGACATTATAAATGCATGACATAATGAGCCAAAAGGAGGTCATAGAATAGTTCATATATTTTAGGAGCAAGCTACTTTTGGCCTTCTATGACAAAGGATGTTTCATTTTATGTGAAACATTGTGATGAATGCTAGTGCATGGGGAAGCCAACAACAACAATGGAGATGCCTCTTCAACCTCAGATAGTTCTTGAGCCATTTGAGAAGTGGGGAATTGACTTCATAGGACCTATGGATCCTCCTTCCCGAGGATACCACTACATTATGGTCTACATAGATTATGTTACAAAATGGGCTGAAGTGAGAGCATTTCAAGTAGCTAAAGAAGACAAAGTTGTTGATTTCGTGTACAAACAAATCCTTCAAAGGTTTGGTGCTTTGAGGGAGATAGTGTTTGATCAAGGACCTCAATTCATGTCCACTATGATGGAGGCTTTCATGCATAAATATAAGATGACACACCGGAAGTCTTCACCATATCACCCACAAGCTAATGGTCAGGTGGAGGTTACCAATCATGAATTAGAAAATATCATCACAAAGATTGTTTCTTTGAGGAAATCAAATTGGTCAGATAGGTTAGATGAAGTAGTCTGGTCTTACAACACAACATGGAAAACTACTATAGGATTTTCTCCATATAAATTTGTATATGGGAAAACTCTTGTTATGCCAATTGAGTTTGAATTAAAAATATTAAGAATGGTATGGGAAGTTGGAATTAATATGACTGAAGCAGAGAAAGCCAAAATTTTGCAGTTAAACAGATTGGATGAAATAAGAATTGAAGCTCTGCAATATACAAAAATAATTCAGAATCAAAGGAAGATGTGGCATGACAAGCATATTTTTTCTAGACAGTTCAAAAAGGGAGACTAGGCACTATTGTTTGATTCATGGTTCTAGGAATTTAAAGGGAAGTTTCATACAAGATGGTTGGGACCTTATGAAATCAGTCAAGTTTATGATAATGGTGCATTTAAACTAGTGCCTATTGATGGTGAGAAGAAGGTAATGTTGGTTAATGGTCATCGACTAAAGTTGTATCATAAACTGACATCTAAAGAAGAGTTCCTTTCAGAACTACATTCTAGGATAGAACACTTCATCATGGAGGAGATCACTTTTGTGATGAAGTCCAGTTCCAAATTATTCCAGCAAGAGGACATAAATTGAAAACCAGAAATGGTGATCTACCTCAGGGGTGAATTGAAAACCAGAAAAGGCGATTCATACCTAAAGAAAAAGTTGAAAACCAAAAATGATGGTTTTTTCCGAATCAACTACAATTTGTTCCTGATGGTTCCTGATGACTCATGATGGTTCTGATAAATCCAAAATAAGTCTTTTGCTGGACTAGTGCCCTTCTTGCTCCTGATGTTCCTTGATGATGAAATAATGGAATTTGTCTCTTTATTTGATGTTTGATTGGTCCATGCAAAAAGAGCCCTTAGTAACTCCTAATTAGTTTGTCAGTTTTATTATTGATAAATTGATATTTATGCTCCTGTGGCTCCTGAGCATTATGTTGCTTTCTCTCTAGTAGCAAAATGATCGGTTCTAGATGATGTCTCCTGACCGATATACATTGAATAGTCGAAAAGGTAAACATTTGTCACGAGTATTATTTTTGAAATATTGTCTTTTAATTTTGTAAATATAAGGTAGGAGTGATAAATTTTGTTGGCATAAGTTTCCGCCAGCTTATTAATTGCAGTTTTATTAAAAAAAATTAAGTTTAAATAGAGAGAAGGATAAATCGAGTTGACATCATATGTCAATTCGAATTTAAGAAGGTAGTAATGATTATGATGGTATTAAGCATATTTTTGTGATCGCCGCTAATTCATCAAATCTTGAGCAAGGTACAAAATGATGGTGTGCGATTGTGTTACTTAATGTGGAATTCAATACAGTAAAGAATATGCAATTAATTGCCACTTTGTGAATAATTTCTATTTGTGAGGACGGAAACTATCTCATTAGCATTTCTTGTTTTAGAAGTTGAGTTCAAGTGTAGTGTACTGAGCAAAATTTTCTAACAAAATGGGGAACAAGAGAATCATAGAGCAAAAAAATTCAGTCTGGACCTAGAAACATAGAGAATTTTGGAGCAAGTGGGTTGGCTGAAATTCATAAAAATGTATAAGGGGTTCGAACCAAGAATTGTAGAGGAATTTGTGCAAAATTTTCATGTCAACATTACCAGAGTAGGAGGAGAAGTAATTGAGGTAACACCTCGGGTAATAAATGAAATCTCTGACATTCCGGCTAAAGGAAAACTCATAAACAAGAGTCACATTAATTTTGAGGAAGTGATTAATTCATGTCATGAAGGAAATGAAAAACGACTTGAGCTGCAAATTCATAAAGGGAATACCAAAGGTATAAATAGAAGCAATTTGGACAAGCCATGGAAGGCAGTCGTACTTTGGCTGATGAAATTTTTCACCTGTGAAGGGAAGTATGGCATAGTGTTGGGCCCGAGAATGTGACTATTGATTCACTTGATGTATGCTAATACCAGACTCGAGGCTCGAATAAATCTTCCCTCTTTTCTATTTTCACAAATTTCTGCCATGATAGCTAGGGTGAAAGATAAAGATAGTCATAAAATACCTTGGTCTAATTCATCCCATTGTAAAGCATCATTTTCTAAAGAAAGAGTCGGGAAGGGAAAAGTGGTTAGAATTTTTGTCATCACCTATCAAAAAGGGAAAGAAGGGACCCATATCAAAAAGTCTAAACATTGAGAAAGGGGAACACTCTAAAAATAAAACGAAAAGAGCATATAGGGAGGCAGAAAGCACTAAAGAGGGCCCATCTAAGAAAAAGAAAAAGTTAGAAAGAGAGAAACCTAGGGTTACTAGAGCTACTCGTAGCTCTACTAAGAGAATAACTGAGAAAGAAAAAGAAGTTGAACCTATTTCTCCTTCTTGTACCCATAGGGCTCTTGATGAACCCTTTGTCTTAGATCCAAATGAGCCAAGACAACAAACCCCAACTCAAATCCCTCCTGATCTACCTTCCACTAAAAATGAACCCCCTATATCTACTCAACCCAATTAGCCAACTACTATTAGTAATTCCCTTTTGTCAACTCAACTGAGTCAGGTGCCTGCTGACATAGTTTCTCCAGAAAAACCAGAAACTGAGAAGGTCAGTGAGGAGATATCACCAAACATAATTTCCATAGATGATGATTCCTCAGATGATGTTGAAATACAATAGTCACCACAGTCCTCGTCATCCTCTCGAAGGAGATACTGAAATACTTGAAGAATTTGAGTCTTCCCAGAGCCAATTATCTCCTCCACATAGTTTTGAAACTCCAATGCCTTCATCCCCTCCTCAATTATTAGAAGAGAAGGCAAGGAAGTATTGATAGATGAAGAAATTATTCCTAGATCAAATAAAGGAAGGGAGGAAGAGGATGCAAAAATTCAGAGGATGATGTTGTTATCCCGTGTAGAAACAAAGCTCTTTGAAGCTTTGAAGAAAACTCGGTTTCTGGAAGAGATTTTCAAATAGGGAGATGAAGAAATTAAGAAAGCCTCACTGCACCAACAACACATGGAAGAAGATTTCATAACAAAATAATAAATTTGGAAGAAGAAAATTGAACAAACAGAGGAAGCATTGCAACAGGAAACTACCCAAGCATTGAAAAATGATGAAGAAATCAATGAATTGAAAGATAAATTGGTGGTGAAAGAAAGGAAAATAGAAATTCAGGAACAACCAATTCTTCCTCAAGGAACCTCCACTTATTTTTCTCTTTTGTGGGAACTCCCAAATATTATTGATAAGTTTAAGCAAGAAAATTCTGAGCTATTAAAGCAACTCGATGAAATTAAGGAGCAAAAAAATAAAGCGGAACAAAGGATAGAACAAATTGCAGAACTATCAACTACATTGTTAGCCATGAGAAAACCTTCAAGACTGTATTCTTTATTCCTCTGAGAAATATTCCTTCATTGGATAGGAAAGTGGAATATGATGATGATGATGACTTTCTTGAATGTTTTTATAGATGTCATCCATCTTACCAAAACCAAATGTGTGAACATCATTTACATGGATTTCCATTGGGACACTATTATCAATCTTTCCTCAATATTTTTGTTGGTGAAGTGTAGGTAAGAGCATTTTTGTCCTTATTACAAAATCAAGTGGAATGGGAGACCAGATTAAATTAATATAAAGAGAAACAAACCAAACTGGGCCTTCCAATCAGAGATGAAACTCCAAATTCATTAGCATTCCAATCAACATTTGTCTCCATTGCACAACTTAGCCATGTACAACCCACATACAAAAGAAATTTGAGTGCTAGTATTGCTGCATTTCGAGGTGTTTAAAATCAATTGCCCTACAGAGCATTACAAGCAACAAGGACCAGGTATAGTACTAGTCTAGTTCACTTGAGGTGGAAAGAACCTATCTCTCCCACAAATATCGCTTGGAGCCTCAACAGAGTTAGGTTTTTTATAAGAATCATAGAGGAACTTAAAGAGAAATGGGTCGAATGAAATTCATACCACCATTGATTCTCATGCATGTACCACAACTAGATGCCCCAGACAACTTTGTAGGAGAAGCTCTAAGGGAATGGATAGAAGATGTGGAGCAGTGTAAAGGGTATGTACCACCCAGGATGTATCATCAATACAACTTTAACAAGTTAGACTTGGCTATGTGGATTGAGAAACAAAATAGAAATATTCCAGACCAACCACGAGGACATGGTTTAGATCCGAAGGGGGAGGAAATGATGGGTGCTCCATCATAATACTTTTAATTATAGTTTATACTTTAAACTTTTAATAGTTTGTGAACTAATATGCATGGCGACATCCTTTTTGCACTCATATTTACTCATTTTTGTTGTTATATTCTACTTATTAGAAGTAATATTAGAAATGATGTCTTGTGGTATAATGTTTCACTTTTTGCTTGTGTTATGCATGTGAATAACATGATAATCAGAATAATGTCACCATGTTTTGTTTTATCTTCATAAATGTATTTTTGAATATGTTTCAAGTAAACAAGTAGACTCAACAGACAAATCCATGTTGGTTTCCACAAGGTTGATTACAACTCCTGATCGCTCCAGTTGATAAGATCTTCTTGATCTTCTTTACATCTACTCCATTGGTGGCCTTCTAGAACTTAACTTCCTTCTGAAGTTAATTTATTTCTTGTTAAGTTTTCTCTAGTTTGGTTTTGTATCTATTACTTTGCTTTATGCAGGTAACCATAGTTTGAATTTGAATAAAGGATATATAAATATCCTAATGTTCTCCGTAGTATGTAATAGGAAAAATAGAAAGTAAGATAATCAACAGTAGAGCCTTACATTCTGTAATCAACAAGTTTTTTTTTACTTCCTCCTAGAAGTTTATTTCAATGAAAATCGAAAGTTGATCTGAAAAATTGTGTTTGGGATCCCACCCGAGGAAGAGCAGGGCCTACTCAACTGAAGGGAGGTGATCCTTGAGTTATTCTTCTTTCATTTTCAATTGGAGCATTGAGATTTATTTAATTCTGTTTAGTTAATGTGATGTTAAGTTTTGAGTAATTAAGAAGTTAATTTCATAAGTTAAATGTTTATTTCATGTAGATATTGTTTGGTAGATGAATGTTAGTTAGCTTTAATTTACAGCCTTGTTGGAATACATTTACATTAGATGTGTTTTGTTGTTCAAGTTTTTAATGAGATGATGAATTTGAAAATTTAAGATGAGAGCATAACTGTTGCTAGATGAACCCATGGATTTAGTCGTTCTTATATTTTGATAGACTAGTTTTCATTCTCTACAAACGTAATATTAGATTTCCTTTTCAACAAGCATAAGATAGATTTATTTTCCAGCACTTAGTATAAATTTGAATTCTTAGGATTTAGAAGTTATTTTGGTTTTCTAGATAATTCCATGGTTAAGTCTTAACTCCACTCTCTTTGAATTCTTGTCAACAAATCTGAATCTTCGTAGGACAAGTTTAGATTCTTTAGTTTAGATTGTAAAGGATATTTTTAGCCTTGAAATTCAGTCATAGCAAAGAGCTCCTAACAGCTCCTGACAGAGTATGATCACACCCCAATCACTGTTTATCAGTGCAAAACCCCTCCTAAAATTATACCAAATCATTCCTTATCGCAAACAGCTTTTAGACACACCCCGATTCGATATTTGAAGAGAATTTAAATGGTGAAAGTTGACACATCAACGACCTTGCCCACCAAAAGCCATGACAACACATATTTAGAAAAATCTACCAAACAATTTACTCCAACAAATTTGATCACTTTACTGAAAATAAAGATTATCTCTAATTACAAAATAATATTAAATTAATCTATAAATTATTATGTAATATTCATTAGAATTTAAATGATATTTATTATCAATTATAGTTTAAATATAATATAATTATATAATTAATAATACTTATCTAATGGAGGTTGACCTTGCAGTGCAATAGTCATTGCAATGACGTGTTAATACGAAGGTCTTTGGTTCGAATCTTCAAATCAGTTCCTAGAGCCTCCTGTAGGTAGTGGTCTCGCTAATCATCTGACCTAAAGATTCATGTGCTGATAGTGAGGGGGGTGTTTATACCCCCACTCG